>NW_006926106.1:3474-7453 GCF_000298275.1 Orycteropus afer afer | reverse complement strand
TTTCTACCACTTTATCCTGCTTCTTTGTGTGGGCTGTGATGGTCTGTTGTTTCCGAGGCATTGTGACATTGTTGTATTTAGATCTCTGTTAACTGTTTATGAAGAGCAGCCAAGGGTGGTTCAGGCTCTTCTTGGTGGTTTTTTAATCATTGGCCCATTGCTGGAGAAGGAGGAAGTGGCTCTCGCTCAGTAAGTGAAGTTGCAGGAGGTGTGGGTGTCCAGCTGCACTTCTTCCAAGACAAATTTGTTCATTCTTCTGGCAATCCATATTATATTCAATATTTTTTGCCAACACGACAATTCAAAAGCACCAATTCTTCATCAGTCTTCCTTTTTCATCGTCCAACTTTCCCATGCATACGAGGCAATTGAAAATAGAATGGCTTTGGTGAAGTTCACCTTAGTCCTCATTGTGAATCTTTGGTCTTTAAAACTTTCCAGATGTCTTTTGCAGCAGAATTTCCCAGGGCAATATGACATCTGTTTGATTTTCCTTGGTTGCTGCTGATCATGGATTCAAGTAAAATGAAATCCTTGACAACTTCAATATTTTTTCCCATTTATACTAATGTTGCTTATTGGTAAAATTGTGAGAATTTTTGTTTCCTTTATGTTGTGTAATCTATACAAAGTGTTGTAACCTTGGATCTTCATCAGTAAGTACTTCATGTCCTCTGTGTGTTCAACAAGAAAAGTTGTGTCATACAGATATACCATGCTCTTAGAGTCTTCCTCCTATTCCAATGCTGCAATCTTGTATAGACAGTACAGTCTCTCTGATTATTGGCTCAGGATACGGACTTAACAAGTATGATAAAAGGATACAACCTTGACACATTCCCTTCTTGATTTTAAAGCATGCAGTGTCTCCTTGTTCTGATTGAATAACTGCCTCCTGGTCTCCTGGGCTATGTACAGGTTCCTCATGAGTACAGTTAAGTGTTCTGGGATTCTCATTCTTCTCAATGTTATCTACAGTTTTGTTTTGTTTTGTTTTGTTTTTTATGATCCACACAATTGAATGCTTTTGCACAGTCAATAAAATACAAACATCTTTCTGGTATTCTTTGCTTTGAGCCAAGATGCATCTGATATCAGCAATGATATCCCTTGTTCCACATCCTATTGTGAATCCAACTTGTATTTCTGGAAGTTCTCTGTCAATATACTTCTGCAATTATTTTTGAATTATCTTCAGTAAGATTTTACTTGAATGTGATATTATTGATCTTGTTCAATAATTTCCACATTCTGTGGGATCACCTTTCTTTGGAATGGGTATACATACAAATTTCTCTAAGTCAGTTGGCCAGGTACATGTATTCCCAATCTCTTGCCAGAGCCAAGTGAGTGCCTCCAGTGGGGCATCCATTTTTTGAAACATCGCAGTGGGTATCCTGTCAATTCCTGGAACCTTGTTTTTTTGCCGATTCCTTCAGTGCAACTTTGATTCTTCCTTCAGTACCATTGATTCTTGAACATATGTCACTTCCTGAAATTGATGAAGATCTAAGTGTTCTTTTTGGGTACTGTGATTCTGTGTATTCCTTCCATCTTCTTTTATTGCTTCCTGCATCATTCAATATTTTGCCCATAGAATCTTTCAGTCTTGGAACTCAAGGCTTAATTTTTTTCCCTCAGTTTTTTCAGCTTGAGAAATGCCCAGCATGTTCTTACCTTTTGGTTTTCTAACTCCACATCTTTGCATATTTCATTATTATAATTAGCTTTGTCTGCCCAAGCTCCTCTTTGAAATCTTCTGTTAAGCTCTTTTATTTTGTCATTTCTTCCATTTGCTTTAGCTACTCTTCACTCAAGGGCAAGGTTCGGAGTCTCTTCTGACATCCATTTTGGTCTTTTCTTCCATTCCTGTCTTTTCAATGACTTTATTTTTTCCTCATATATGATGTTCTTGATGTCATCCCACAATTCCTTTGGTTTTTGGTCATTGGTGTTCAATGCTTCAAATGTATTCTTTAGATGGTCTCTAAATTCAGGAGGGATGTAATCAAGGTCATATTTTCGCTTTCATGGGCTTCTTTTAATTGTATCCAGTTTCAACATGAACTTGCATATGAGCAGTTCCCCAGGCAGCTCCTGGCCTTATTTTGGGTGAAGTTATTGAGCTTCTCCATCACCTCTTTGGAAAGATGTTGTCAATCTGATTTCTCTGTACTCCATGTGATAAAGTACACATGTATAGCTGCTGTTTGTGTTGTTGAAAAGGGTATTTGCAATGAATAAATCTGCTCTTACAAAATTCTATCATGCTATTCTATCATGTTATTTCTATCAACAAGGCCATATTTTCCAACTACCAATGATATTTCTTTGTTTCCAACTTTTGCATTCCAATAGCCAATGATAATCCTCACATCTTGATTACATGTTCAGTCAATTTCAGGCTATAGATGTTGATAAAAATCTTTAATTCCCTCATCGTTCACTATTATGGTTGGTGTCTAAATTTGACTAACAGTAGTGTTGACTGGTCTTCCTTGTAGGCATATGAATATTATCCTCTCACTAATAACATTGTACTTCAGGAGATCTCAATACAATCTTTGTGATGGCAAATGCCACACCATTCCTCTTCAATTTATAATTCCCAGCATAGTAGATCATATGATTGTCTTATTCAAAATGGCCAAAACCAGTCCATAGCAGCTGACTAATGCCTAGGATATTGATTTTTATGCATTCCATTTCATTTTCAATGGCTTCCAATTTTCCTAGATTCATATTATGTACATTCCATGTTCTGAATATTAATGGATGTTTGTAGCTCTTTCTTCTCATCTTGAGTCATACCACATCAGTAAATGTTGTTCCTTTTGTTTGGTGCCTTTGAGTCATCTCTGACTCATAGCAACCCTATGCAAAGCAGAGCGAAACGCCACCCAGTCCCGTGCCAGCTCCACAATCCCTGCTACACTTGAGCCCATCACTGCTGCCACTGTGTCAGTCCATCTCTTTGAGGACCTTCCCTTCCTTTGCCGACCCTCCACCTTACCAAGCATGACATCCTTCTCCAGTGAATGACAATCCTACTCCAGTCTGACAACATGACTGTTCTTGTTACCTCTGTGCCACTCTAACAGAAAATACCACAAAGGGGATGCTTGAACAAACAGGAGTTTATTCTCTTACAGTTTGGAGACTTTAAGTCTGAGTTCAAAGTGCCAGGTTCTAGGGGCTGGGTGAAAGCCCCTCGACCTTGGACTTCAGCTCTGCTTCTTGTTCCTGGCCCATTGAAGCTAGAGGCATCTCTTCACTCAGGGAGCTACTGGCTGCTGAGGTTAATAAGCCCAAGGTTGACAAATAAAATGGCACAGTCCTGATGTTAGCAAACCACATGGCAGGCCATTCATTCAAGTCCATTGAAAGCCCCAGGGTCAGCAGAGCATAGCAGGCTCCTGAATAATGATTCAGCTACATGCAGGGTTCAAGCATGCCATAAGCTAGAGACCATTCCCAAAACTCTTTCTTATATATGGGAAGCAGACCACAACCCTAAAGCAGCTAGTCAGCTGCTTGTGGTAGGTTCCTTCAGGTAGCTAATTGCCAGTCTTATTGTGGGGAATAACTACCACCAGCTGCCCAGCCACTCAACCAGCCCCAGCCCAGATGACACACAAACTTAACCACCACAATGCCATCCCTTATCAAATTGGCACCTGTACAGATCTTCAATGGGTGGTATCTGTACAGATCTTCTCCACTTGGGGACTCCACTCCCCTATTTCCTGAATGGCGACCTCATCCCTTTGGCCTGGCAGGCTCTGTTCCTCTCCCTCTTGGGCATGGCAGTCCTGCCTCTTCACTCTTGAGCAGTGGCTTGACTCCATCCCACTAGTTCACATGAATGAGCACTCCTACACTCCAGAAACAAGTTGGTGAAAGTCTGGCCCTTTGAAACCTAGGGGGTTATGGTGGTTCCACCCCCAAAAGCCACGGTCTTACCCTTGAGGCTGAGGCA
>NW_006926106.1:2896-3374 GCF_000298275.1 Orycteropus afer afer | reverse complement strand
CTTCACCCAAATCAATATTTATTTCTATCTATCTAACAACATTCCCTCCCCGCCCCTCCCACCCCAGGTAACCAACAAAGAAAATTTCCTTCAATAGATAAACCTTTCTTTAATTTTACAATAACGGACTAATACAATATTTGTCCTTTTGTGATTGACTTATTTCACTCAGCGTAATGTCCTCCAAGTTCATCCACATTATGTGGTGTTTTGCAGATCCTACATTATTCTTTAGCATTGCATAGTATTCCATTGTGTGCATGTACCATAGTTTGGTTATCTGTTCCTCAATTGATGGACATCTAGGTTGTTTCCATGTTTTGGCTATTGTAAATAGTGCTGTGGTAAACATGGGCGTGCATATGTCTGTTCTTGTCATGGCTCTTATTTCTTTAGGGTATATACCTAGTAATGGGATGGCTGGGTCAAATGGTATTTCTAATTCCAACTTTTGAAGGAATCGCCATACTGCTTTCCA
>NW_006926106.1:1618-2199 GCF_000298275.1 Orycteropus afer afer | reverse complement strand
CCACCAGCAGTGTAGGAGAGTCCCAATCTCTCCACAACATGGCCAGAATTTGTTATTTTCTGTCTTGTTGAACTTTGCTACTAGTGCTGGAGCAAGATGGTACCTCATTGTCGTTTGGATTTGCATCTCTCTAATAGCTAATGATCGTGAGCATTTCTTCATATGTTTGGTGGCTGCTTGAATATCCTCCTTGGTGAATTGTCTATTCATGCCTTCAGCCCATTTTTTAATTGGATTTTTTGTCTTTTTGTTATTGAGGTGGTGAAGTTTTCTATAAATTCTAGAAATAAGTCCCTTGTCAGATATGTTATTACCAAATATTTTATTCCAGTTTGTAGGTTCTCTTTTGACTCTTTTGGAGAAGTCTTTGGGAGCACATAAAAATTTAATTTTTAGAAGGTCCCAATCATCTGGCTTCTCTTCTGCTAATTGTGCATTTTGAATTATGCTTGATAGTCTATTTATGCCATATATTAGGGTCCTTATATTTGACCCTAACTTTTCCTTGAGGAACTGTATAGTTCTAGGTTTCACATTTAAGTCTTTGATCCATCTGGAGTTCGTTTTTGTGTGTGGTGTGA
>NW_006926106.1:560-1518 GCF_000298275.1 Orycteropus afer afer | reverse complement strand
AGTCTCTGGACTCTGCTCTTGCTGTCTCTCAAGCCGTATGCCGAGATCTCTCTACCAGAGTCTTGGGACAAGGATGAACTCTATTTCTGTTCCTACATTTTAGGTATCTATCAGAGCAGGACCCCACTCTTGGCACTATATTCTGTTTTGGTTACCTAGTGCCACTCTGACAAGAATATAACACAAGTGAGGTGGTGTGAACTAACAGGCTTAGAGTTTGGAGGCTTTCAGCATGAATTGAAAGTGCCAGGCTCTAGTGGCTGGGTGAAAGCCCCTCAACCTTGGCTTCAGCTCTGCCTCTGCTACCAGCCCACTGAAGCTAGAGGCTTTTCTTCACTCCAGACAGCTGCTGGCTGCTAAGACTGACAAGCCCAAGGCTGACAAATAAAAAGGTACAGTCCTGATGTTACCAAACCACACAGCAGGCCACTAATTCAAGTCTATTGAAAGTCCTGGGTCAGCAGAACATGCCAGGCTATTGAACAATAACACAGCTACATGCAGGGTGCAGCATGCTATAAGCTAGAGACCCTTCCCCAAGGCTTCTCCTTATATACAAGAAGCTGACTATATTCCTAAGGCAGCTACTCAGATGCTCATAGTAAATTCCACTGTGGGGTTGATTACCAGTATCATCATGGGGAATACTACATCCAGTTGAGAAGCTACTCAGCCAGGCTCAGCCAAATTGATACACAAACTTAACTACCACAATGACCAAAGTGTGTGAGATGAAGTCTGGTCATTCTTGCTTCCAAGGAGCATTCCAGCTGCACTTCCTCCAGGACAGATTTGCTAGTTCTTTTAGCACTCCATGGTACTTTCAAAATTCTTTGCCAACACCACAACTCAAAAGCATCTACTCTTCTTCGGTCTTTATTCATTGTTAGGTCTCACATGCATATGAACACATGGCTATTGAGTTGGATCCAACTCCTAACATCCCCCCCTTGAGTTT
>NW_006926106.1:0-460 GCF_000298275.1 Orycteropus afer afer | reverse complement strand
TAGGTTTCACATTTAAGTCTTTGATCCATCTGGAGTTCGTTTTTGTGTGTGGTGTGAGGTTCAGACCTATTTCATTTTTTTGCAAATGAATCTCCAGTTTTGCCAGAACCATTTATTAAACAAACATTCTCTTCCCCATTTAATGGATTTTGGGCCTTTGTCAAAGATCAGCTGACCATAGGTGGATGGATCTATATCTGGGTTTTCAATTCTATTCCATTGGTCTATGTATCTGTCATTGTACCAATACCAGGCAGTTTTGACTACTGTGGCTGTATAGTAGATTTTGAGATCCGGCAATGTGAGACCTCCTACCTTGTTTTTCTTCTTCAATAGTGCTTTGCTTATCTGAGGTCTCTTTCCTTTCCATGCAAAGTTAGTGATTGGATTTTCCATATTCCTAGAGAATGTGGATGGGATCTGGATTGGGATTGCATTGAATATATAGATTGCTTTGGGT
>NW_006926105.1:3690-9272 GCF_000298275.1 Orycteropus afer afer | reverse complement strand
AGTTTCCATGTGTTTACTCTTTTGGTGCTGATCCTCCTATTATTGATTTCTAGTTTGATAGCTTTATGATCTGAAAAGATGCTTTGCAATATTTCAATGTTTTTAAATTTATTAAGCCTTCCTTTCTGTCTAGACACTTTCTTTATTCCTTTTTATCATTTCCAGTGATTGAATTGGGGAAGAGAACCAATAGCCAGTGTACATTTGCCATTTTTGAGAACTTTTAATGTATTTTGTATTTACTTATTTTTGGCAATAGCATGGACATTAATTTTTGATACTTATTTTGTAAGGTGCACTTTTATAAACTCTTTTAGTGGGGTACTTACTTTTTTTTTAATATCTCTGAATTATTCACATGCATACTCCATTTTCATCAGGAACATTTCTCGTAATGAAGTTCTTAACCAAGGAATTCTCTAGTTAGATCTAGTAATTCTCCAGTTTCTTAGGTTTTACTGTTATTTCCTTCTTTCCTAATGTTAACAACTCTCATTTCAATTTCTTTGTATTGGCTAAAACTTCCAAAACCATATTAAATACAAATTATATTTGCAGGCATCCTTACTTTATCTCTGCATTTGTAATAATGTCCTTATTATTTTACCTGACATGCCTGCTATTTTTAGACAGATATTTTTTTAAATCCTGTTTTGTCAGTAACTTTCTATCTATGCTTTACTGAAGATGTTTTCCTTAATCTCATTTAACAGATGTTGTGTTTTATCAAGTGCTGTTTTTGTATCCCTTAAAATGACTGAATTATCTACCTTTCATACTAATATAATCATATACACCAAGTTATTTCTCAAGCTTGAACTCTCCTTCAATTGTATCTGAGGTTTGTTTATTTCAGTATACTGCAGAATTTAGCTTGTTAAAGTTTTATTTAATATTTTTATAGTTATATTCATAAGCGAAATTGAAGAAGTTTCATTTAAAAAAAATTTTTTTTATTTTTTTGTTTTTATAATCTCAAGCAGTTTAAATATTATAAGATTCACCATTTTCCTTGACGGTCTGAAGAATGTTGTCTATGAAATAGTAGCAAGTTATTCTTTGATAAAATTCTTTCAAACTCGTTCTCTAATGAATGTTTATTTTAAAAAAAATAGTTTGGATTCAAATTTGGACATTTACATTTTCTTGGAAAAAGACCCACTGCAATGATATTTTCAAATATTTAAATATAGAAGTACATAGAATGATCTTATAGCTTAGAAAATCTCCTTGGATCTATTTTGTAGCCCCTGTTTCTTTTGCTGTGCTTTTGATATCTTTTCTTGATTAGATTTCCCAAGAACCAGTTTTTAAATTTGTTTTATTTTTCAGGTTTTTTTTTTTTCTTTCATATTCATTATTATACATCTTTCCTCTTGTTTAACTTAGGTTATTTCATTTATTTTGGTTTCCTGCATTGAATGCTCAGTTCACTTTCATTCATTTTTTAAAAAATATATATCAAACTCACTGTTGTTGAGTCAGATCCAACTCATAGTGTTTCCTCCTTGGGTTTCTGAGGCAGTATCTCTGTGGAAGTAGATTGCCCAGTCTTCCTTCTGAGGAGTGGCTGATGGTTTTGAACCACCAGCCTTCTGGTTCCAGTCAAATGCCTTAGCCAATAGACCTCCAGAACTTTAGTTCATGTTTAATAATAATAATAAAAAGCACCTAATTCAATAAAGTTTCTTCTGATTACAAGTTATCCACCACATTTAATTTTTTATATGTAATGTTCTCATTGTGGCTAAAAACAAGCAAATCACCTGTAGTTCCACCAGATATAACCTCTGTTATCTATTTTTGACAACAGAGTTATACATATGTGTGTGTGTGGTAGTTAAGTTGTGTGTCAACTTGGCTGGGTCTGGTTTTGAGTGGCTGGACAGCTGGATATAGTTATTCCCCATGATGAGACTGGTAATGAATTCCATGGTGGAATCTACTGGAGCAGCTGAGTAGCTGCCTTAGGGATGGGGTTTGCTTCCAATATATAAGAAGAAGCTTTGAAAAAGGTCTCTGCAGCTTTTTGGCACACTTGGACCCCACAAGTAGCAGAGACTTCGTTCAGCAACCTGCCACGTTTCCTGACAATCTTGGGACTGTCTCTGGACTTGAAGGAGTGGCCTGCCATGTTGTTTGGTAATCTTGGGACTGTGCCATTTTATTTACTGACCTTAGGTTTGTCAGCCTCAACAGCCTGAGTGAAGAGATGCCTGCAGCTCCAGTGGGCCAGGAGCAAGAGGCAGAGGTGATGCCTAAGGTTGAGAGGCCTTCACTCAGCCTCTAGAGCTTAGTACTTTGAACTTGGACTTCTAGCCTCCTAAACTGTAAGAGAATAAACTCCTGTTTGTTTAAAGCACCCACCTGTGGCACTAGAGAACCAAAACAATATGCCTCTATGTCAAAACCCTTAACGAACAGAAATAAAAGGCAAAGGGAAAATACTTGCAACATATATAAAGAACGATCAATATTCTTAATATAAAAGCAGCTTCTGTAATGCTTTAATAAAAAAATAGAAGACTTTAATAGAAGAATGGGCAGAGTGCCTGGCCAGGCACTTCACCAAAGAAAAGGTTGTGTTGGCCAAAAACATAATTAAAAAATTCAGTTTCACCTAGTAAACAAAGAAAAGCAAATTAAAGCCAGAGTGAGAAACCATTTTTGCTTATAAATTAGCAAATATGATTTTCTCTTTTAGTTGTAATCTCCTGTGTTTGCAAAGTTGTGAGGGAAACAGGCTGACTCATCATATTTTGATAAATATTGAAAATGAGTAATAAAAGCTTAAAAATGAAATAACTCCGTCTCTCATCTGTCAGTTTGCATGTTGCTGTGATGCTGGAAGCTATACCACCGGTCTTTCAAATACCAGCACTGTCACCCATGGTGGACTACTTTCAGCAGGCCTTCATTTCATTTCAGTTTGTTTTATTTGGATACAAAATCAATTTCCATACAAGCAGCATACAAGTAATTAAATGACATGGTGCACTGGCAAATCTGCAGCTAAAGATCTCTTTAAAGGGTTGGGGGAAAAAAAAAAGTAAAGATGTCACTTTGATGACTAATGTGCACCTGACTCAAGCCATAGCATATTCATTTCTTTTTTTAAATTGTATTGTGATTTGGGTGAAAATTTCTAGAGCAAATTCATTTCCCATATAGCAGTTCACATACACTTTGTCTCATGACATTGACTGCAATTTTCCACAATGCAACAGCTCTCTTCCCACTTCCTCCCCATAGTTACCTCTTCCCTGTGTCCTTCCCTCCATGCACTCCTGCCTGCCAAGGTGCCTCCTCATACATACACAACCCTTCTAGTCTTGCTATAAGGAGTATATCTAGCTAATGTGAACGTTCAGCTAATATGCCTGACATTTGTTTAGCTGGAAGCCACCAGAGTGGGTTCAATCCCAGACTTAAAGGGCAGTTATGGGCCATAGTCTCAGGGGTTCCACCAGGTTAAGCCATGGTATTTTCAATCACTTCATATGCATGTGAAAGCTGCACAATGAATATGGAAGACTGAAGAGTTGATGCATTGGACTTATGGTGTGGTAAAGAATGTTGAATATACCATTAACTACCAGAAGAATGAATAAATCTGTCCTGGAAGAAGTATAGCCAGAATGCTTCTTAGAAGCAAAGACAAAAAGATTTCATCTCATGTACTTTGGGTATTTTATCAGGTAGGACCAGTCCCTGGAGAAGATAGCATGCTTGGTCATTGAAAATTAGGAAGACCTTTAATGAAAGTCCTTAATGGATGATACAGTGACTGCAACAATGGGCTCAATCATAGCAATGATTGTGAGAATGGTCCATGTCCGGGCAGCATTTTGTACTATTGTACACAGGGTCACTATGAGTTGGAAGAGACTTGAGGTATCTAACAACAACAACAACAAAGAAAATAACTACCAGTGTGTCCAAAGATTTAGCTACAAAGTTGTTGCTTCAGCTAATAATCATAAACAACCCGAATCTTAAACAAATATGGATTGGCTGATTTAACTGTGGTAATGTAAATAGATAGGTAAGACATTCCAAATGACAATATGGAAAATATTTATAGAAAGACAAGGATTGTCGTGATTCACACACACACACACACAGCAGGTTGCAAACATATTTGTTGCATGATCTTATTTAGAAATATAAAGATATGTGACATATTTGCATTTGAAGAAGCTTATAGCCACCAGCCACTCCTCAGAAGGAAGGCTGGACAATCGACTTCTGTAGAGATACCACCTCGGAAACCCAAGGAGGGGCGTCGCTATGAGTCGGATCCAACTCGGCAGTTAGTCTTCTTTATTTTTTTTAATGCGCTCACATTATTTCTTGTAATTATTTCCTCTGCTTTTCCTTTTTCTTCTCCTCCTCCTTTTCTCCTCTTCCTTCTCCTTTTTTTTAATTGCAAATTTTGGAAGAAAACATAAATGCAGACATATAAAAATTGCCTCGCTGCGGTTGAATCCTCAATCTGTTCCTATCCCCTTTGCCTTTTCTGTCCTCTTCCTGCCTTCCCAACTCGCTCCTTGTGGGGCGTGGCCTTGGTTTCTTCTCTTCACCTGGGTCCCTGCAGCTGACTCCTCGATCTGTTCCGGTCCCCTTTGCCTTTTTTTTTTGTTTGTTCTCTCCCTGCTTCCCGCCTCGCTGCCTGTTCTTAGGTTCCTTTTTTTGTCCACTCCCTGCTTCCCACCTCACTGCTTGTTCTTAGGTCCCTGGAATCCAAAAATGGGTCACACACTTATAGAAGCTGGCAAGTCCAAAGTTCTTGGATCAAGACTAGGAAGAAGCAGGAGGCCATCCACTTCTCAAAGAATTGGCCATGGAAAACCTTAAGAAGAGCAGAGAGAGACTGTCTGATACATTACCAAGCAACTTTATGAATACTGCAGAAACATTGTCCAATACAGAGGAGGAAGATGAGTCATTTAGCTTAGAAAGCTCTCAATGTAGGACTGGGCATGATCTGCATTATCAGAGTAAAACCAGCCTTACTCATATGGATAAGGTAAAACTTTTGAAACCTCCATTTCCTGATGTGGCACCACTCAAATTGAGGAGAAACAGCAGCAAACATCCATTAATAATTGAAACATGAAATGTACAAAGTATGAATCTAGGAAAATTGGAAGTTGTCAAAAATGAAATGGAATGCATAAGGATTGATATCCTAGGCATTAGTGAGCTGAAATAGACTGGTTTTGGCCATTTTGAATCAGACAACCATATGGTCTATTATGTCAGGAATGACAGTTTAAAGAGGAATGGTGTGACATTCATCATCACAAAAGATGTTTCAAGATCTATCTTGAAGTACAATGCTGTCAGTGATAGGATAATACCCATATGCCTGCAAGGAAGACCCATTAATATGACATTATTCAAATTTATGCACCAACCACCAAAGCCAAAGATGAGGAAATTGAAGATTTTTTATCAACTTCTGCAGTCTGAAATTGACTGAACATGCAATCAGGATGTGTTAATTATCACTGGTGACTGGAATGCAAAAGTTGGAAACAAAGAAGAATCACCGGTAGTTGGAAAATTTGGCCTTGGTG
>NW_006926105.1:2467-2935 GCF_000298275.1 Orycteropus afer afer | reverse complement strand
AGGAATACACAGAGTCACTGTACCAAAAAGAACTAGTGGATCTTCATCCATTTCAGGAGGTGGCATATGATCAAGAACCAATGGTATGAAAGGAGGAAGTTGAAGCTGCAATGAAGGAATTGGCGAAGAACAAGGCTCTGGGGATTGACGGAATACCCATTGAGATATTTCAACAAATGGATTCCGCGCTGGAGGCACTCACTCAGTTGTGTCAAGAGTGGAAGACAGCTACCTGGCCAACTGATTGGAAGACATCCATATTTGTACCCATTCCAAAGAAAGGTGATCCCACAGAATGTGGAAATTATCAGACAATGTCATTAATATCACACGCAAGTAAGATCTTCCTGAAGCTAATTCCAAAACAGTTGCAGCAGTATACTGACAGAGAACTTCCACAGGTGCAAGCTGGATTCAGAAGAGAATGTGGAACAAGGGATATCATAGCTGCTGTCAGATGGATCTTGG
>NW_006926105.1:0-1490 GCF_000298275.1 Orycteropus afer afer | reverse complement strand
GAGATGCTCCTTGGAAGCGAGGATGGCCAGACTTCATCTCACCTACTTTGGTCATGTTGTCAGAGAGGACTGTTCCCTGGAGAAGGATGTCATGATTGGTAAGGTGGAGGGTTGACAAAAGAGGGGAATGCCTTAGACAAGATGGATTGACACAGTGACTGCGACAATGGGCTCAAGTATAGCAAGGATCATGGAGCTGGTTTGGAATCGGGTGGTGTTTTGTTCTGCTGTGAAAGGGGTCACTATGAGTCGGAAGGAACTCAACGGCACATAACAACAACAACAAAATTGGCTATAATGCTTTTAGAAAAATATTTTCATAAATATTCCAGGTATTTCCCAAGAACAGCATTCAACCTTCAGATTTGGCAACTAGAAGCTCACTTGTTATCTCTACCAGAGAAATTTCAGAAGGGTGGGGAAGGCAGAAGACTGTTGGCAGTCAATAAACATGTGAATGCACAAGGGTATAGATACCTGAGAGCAGAAAATTGTTCAAAGAATTACAACAATATAGGATAGAGACACAAGGGATAGAGCCAGTGGTGGAGTGGCACTTCTTGAGGGCAAAAGCTGTACTTGTTTGTTATCTAACTCAATCTCTACCTCAACAAATGTTTAATTGGTTTAGTTCATTTCATATATACCATCCTCAAAATATATGAGCTGTCTGGGGCCAAATATCTTTTTAATTTTCTTCATATCCTCCCATGTTATCTACCATGTTTTATTTACAAATGAATGCTTTTATTTTTAATTGAAGTTTTAATTGAGACAATTATATATTAGTATACAGTTGTAAGAAATAATAGTGATCCCATGTACACTTTACTCAGTTTTCCCCAAGGGTAACATTCTGTAAAACAACAGCAAAATATCAGAACCAAGGTATTGAAATTGACATAATACTTCAGTTTTACTTGTATTCATTTATGCATGAGTATTTATTTAGTTCTTTAGAATTCAATCACATTTTTAGGTTGTTGTTGTTGTGTGCCATGGAGTCAATTCTGACATACAGCAACACTATATGGCAAAGTAGAATTGCCCCATAGGGTTTCTTCACTGTAACCTTTATTTTATTTTATTTTTATTGTCATTTGGGTGCAAATTTACAAAGCAGATTTGTTCTACTCTCTATAGTTCATACACATTTTGTTTCATGGCACTGATTACAATCCCAGTAATAAACAGCTCTCCTCCCTGTGACCACTCCTTTCCTGTGTCCTTCTTACCTATGCATTCCTGTCTGTCTAGAGTTCCCCCTACACAAATCCTGCCCTTCTGATTTCTCATGATTGACTTTTCAAAGGGGTGCCTCTCCCTGGGGTAGGTGTTCTGCATGTAGGCTTTTCTATTGTTTGGCTGAGATCTAATCCATGGAAGTGAGTCCAATTCCAAGCCAGAACAATAACCCAGGGAGGTAGTTTCTGGAGTTTCACCGGTCTCTATCCAACCAGTAATTCTGGTCATTTTTGTGTTTTTTTTTT
>NW_006926104.1:0-9117 GCF_000298275.1 Orycteropus afer afer | reverse complement strand
TCTGTGTCTGTGTTAATTGGTTTCCCTTTTCTTTGTTGAAGAGGGTCTGTGCAATCCTTCTGCCTAGTCCGCCATCTTGCCCCGCCTCCCACCTTATATTCTTGTCTATTGTATGGCTGGAAGCCACTGTAGTGAGTTCAATTCCAGGCCTGAAGGGGACTAGGGGCCATAGTCTTGTAGGTTTCACCAGTCTCTACCAGGCCAGTAAGTCTGATCTTTTTTACGATTTTGGGTTTTATTTCACATTGTCCTCCCACTGTATCCAGGATCTCTTGCACTGATCCCTTTGCAAGTGGATGACAATAGTAGCCAGGCACCATCTAGCTCTGGTCTCAGGGTCATACAGGCTGAGGTTCTTATGGCCCACTATTACCTTGGACTAATTGTTTCCTGAGTCTTTGGTTTTCTTCATTTTTCTTTGTTCTGGACTAGGAGAGAGAGACCTGTTGTTGGGTCTAGATGGCTGCTTGGAAGCTGTTAAGACCCAGTCGCTACTCACCAAAGTAGGATATAGAACAAAGTTTTTGTGTAGAACCTTATGCTAATTGAGCTTGATATCCCCTGCAACCATAGTTCCGAGCCCACGAGTCCAACAACTTGCACCCTCAGAGTGATTGGCTGTGGCTAAGAAGTAATCATAACTTTGCTCCCTGTTCTAATTATATGGACATTCTTATAGCATATACAAATACATATGTAGAAATATCATTTGCCAAACTTATATATGGTCATGGATATATTCCTTTTTGCCTAGACATACCTGTTAGTGCTGATTTCTGAGAACTACATTCCCAGGACTTCTTTCTTCTGAGGTTCCTCTGGTTGTCCTTGAACCTCCAACCTTCTGGTTAGCAGCCGAATGCATTAACCATTTGCACCACCCAGAGACTCCTAGAGTCTTAGGTAGAGAAGCCTTCTAGAGGTGATGAGTGAGCTGAAATTGCATGACAAGGAGCCAGTTATGCAGAGATTTTGGGAGAACATTTCTTGTAGGAGAAACAGCTTGTCCAAAAGTATGCAGTGGAAAGTAAGTTTGATAGACTTGATAACAGAAAGCTAGAAGGTCTAGAATCAATGACGGAGGAAAGAGTTGTTGGAGATGAGGCAGGCTGGGGCTAGCTCTCACCCACATCATAGGGAGTTTGAGTTTTCTTCTAAACTCAGTGGGGAGCCAGTAGAGGGTTTTGAAATAGAGGAGTTTTGTGACTGGATTCTTTTCTTTAAAAGATGACATCACTGCTGCGTGAAGAGTGGAGTGGGCAAGGCAGCACTAAAGGCAGGGAGACCAGCTGGGTGGAGACTGCAGTGGTGTAGGTGAAAGATAAGGGTGGCTTGGATCAGGATGGAGAAGTCTACCAAAGATTTAGGATTGATTCACATTAGAGACTTGCCAAAGGGGCAGGGAGGCCGCATCTTCTGACCTCTAACCCCACAAGAAGAAGACAGAATCACCATCAGTAGCCCAAGGCCTATTCCTACAAGGCCAGACATGCTGCCTCCCTCCAGCCCTTTCACCAACCATTCTTCCCACAGGACTCACCACCTCTCTGCTGGGTTTGATAATTCACTGCAGTGGCCACACAGAACTCACAGATTATGGAATTTATTAGGGAAGCACCAGGCTACCATTCAAGTTCAGGAACAATGCTCAGTCTCTCAGCCCACAGTCTCTCTCACAGCATTGCACTTCTCTGTGTCTCTCTGTCAGCAATGCATGTCTCTTGGTGTCTCTCAGCAACGTGTGTCTTTCAGGAGTGCATTTCCCTCAGCAGCACATCTTTCTCAGCCAGCAGTCAGAGACTCCTTCTGCCTCTAGAAGGGCTCCTTTTGAGCCTGGCAGAGTGACCACTAACCAGTCCCAACATCAGAAATCTATATACCTCAGAGGGACTGAACTTCCCAGAAGATTGCTTTGTGCTGAGTCAACAGAAATACTTCAGGTGGATAACTTTAGCAATCAGGAGCTACTTGGTTGCTCACAGCAGATTCCACCACAGGGTTTACAAAGACTTACGGCTAGAAAAGCCACGCTATGTAATTTACTACGCCACAAGACTGTTCTGACCATTTGTGCTGGTGGGTGGGGTGTGGGATGTGGGAAGAATGGGCCATTGCCCTAATGCAGCCTGGCTGGGCTCCTCACCATCCTACAGACACACTCTGTAGAGAATTCTTTGGACACCATGGCCTGAAAGGATTCGATGATGTCTTTCCAGGACCTTCCTAGCTGCCAAAGCCAAACTGCCTCTGAAAGTTTTCCCTTACTTAACACTGCAGCCCGCGGCTGGTCCCCTCGGAGCTCCCATAGGGCTTACTGCCTTTGAGCTGGTACAGTGAAGCAACTCTCCATTCCAGTGTGAGCCCTTTAAAGATTTGGAGCCCAGGTGGCTTTACTGTATTCACCCACATACCGGGCACTGAAAATCTCTTTGCACTTGTCCTACGTACAGGTGAATTACCTCTTCCGGTCAATATGCCGACGTCAGAAGTTCCAGAAGAGAGACTAAGGAAATTTAAGTACCGAGGCAAAGATGCATCTGTGAGTATGGAGCAACTACCTCTCTGTCAAGGGCTAGTGTGGTACAAAGCATGTGGTGGAAATGCATCAGCAATTGGATGGAGGGGGTGGGCACATACAGCAAAATGTTCATAGTACATAGATACGTGAGTGTTCGTGAAAGACTTCTTTCAATTTCTCTGCACGTGTGAAACTTTCATAATAAAGTGTTGAGGTGGGGAGGAAAAGACATGGACAACTATGGACTCAAACCAAGATTTCCATGTGCTCTTGAAATGGTTTAACTTGAGAACTTCAGTCATTTCACCTGTAAAACAGGGACACTATCACCTCTTAGGATTGGTGGGGTAGCAGGTTCAAATGTCTGGCATGTGGATGGTTAGCTGTAGTTGATCACGCCAAGGAGTCTAACCAAGGAGCTAAAATGTTTGTGATCCAGGTATGACCATAGCACAGTCTCATAGCAGCAGGACTCGGATCTTGAACATCCAGCCTACTCATCTCACTGCTGGGATGCACGGGAAGGCCTGAGGCAGGGAACTTGCTCTTTGTATGTGTGTCTTCCATTTGGGCTTTCTCGTCCCACAGTGCTCTGGCTCTCACTCTGTGTCCTATATCTGTGTAGTTCAATCAAGGTATTATCTAAGGTTGGCTATACCTTGGGGATCTGAAAGGCCACTGAGAATGAAGGAAGCACAAGATCAGAGCAGCCTGGTGAGGACATTATCAGAAGCCAGGTCACTCTTAGCGTAACCCATTCCCACAAGCTTGGCTCTCTGGCTTCCAAGACCACTACGGAGTAAAGGAAACAAACTAGCACAGAAGAATTAACCTGTCTATGTGGAGAGCAATGGGAAGAGCCAAGCAGATGGGAAAGGAGAAGTCAGAGGTCCAAACCTTCTCCATAGTCAGGGGCCACTCAGTGAAGGGGCAACAATGCACCTGGCTCAATGGGCATCACAGATGTTTCTGCATTGTCCCTTATAGGTAGACCTCAGGTATTGCAGGTTCAGTTCCACACTACCTCAATAAAGTGAATGTCACAATGAAGCAAGGAAAACCTTTTGGTTTTCCGGTGCCTAAAAAATTTATGTTTACATCGTACTGTGGTCTATTAAGTGTGCAATAGTGTTACGAAAAAGTTTGAAATACCATTAGAATGACCAAACTGTGACCCGAAGACATGAAGTGAACACACGCTGTTTGAAAAATGGTGCCAATAGACTTGTTTGACTCAGGGTTGCCACAAAGCTCCGATTTGTAAAGAAACCCAGCGTCTGCAAAGCACAATAAAGTGAAGTGCGGTAAAACGAGGTGTGCCTGTAACACAATGCTAATCCCATCTTCAAGGAAGCATTGAATAGCTTTCTGTAGCTTAAGGAATCAGAAGTGTCTGATAGAATGCACTTCCTTATAAGCAGTACTTGGGACAGCGGTGGTGCAGTGGCAGAATTCCTGCCTTCCGCGTAGGAGGCCTGCGTTTGATTCCTGGTCAGTGCCCCTCGTGCACAGCTGCCACCTGTCTGTCAGTGGTGGTTTCAGTGCGCCTGCGATACTGAACTGGTTTCAGCAAACTTCCAGAGTAAGATGGACTCGGGCGGAAGGTTTTGTAATCTTCTTCCAAAATCCAGTCCATGGAAACCCCGTGGATCACAACAGTCCAATCCATAGCTGATCGCGGGAGTGGCGCTGGACTGGGCGGTGTCAAGGGCTGACTTGACAGCAGCTAACAACACGATGAATACTGAAAAGTTTTCAACGTACAGCCCAGCGATGTAGAAAGGTGACTTCCTGAAGGTTCTCATTCCCTGACAGCCTGTTAGTGGTTGACTGATAGAAGGAGCATTGTGTTTTGATCTTGGCGCCCTTTGGTCTGGTGTCCAAGTGAAGTTCCTGAGCCTGTAGACCAGTGGGCGTTCCCTTGCTTGTCCCCAGCTCCACCTGCCTCTCCACAGTTAGAAGGTGCAGGGGGAGCAGTGCTCTTCAGCACCTGATACGCGTCAGTGAAGATGTGCTCACACTCGGGGCAGAGGGAAGCTTTGTGTAGATGTCTCCGAAGATGAGACTCCTGTCTAGGGGGTCTTTTTGTGTCCTTGAATTTGGGAGAAGGATCGACATTTTGTCACCTGTAGGCAGAAGGAGAGGAAGCAAACAGGCTGTTTGCTAGCTTGTGGTCTCTCTCTCTCTCTCTCTCTCTGTGTGTGTGTGTGTGTGCGCGTGTGCGCGCGTCAGTGCCATCTAGCCTGTTGCCTCTGTAACAATGAAATTGGCGCTCTCCGGCATGTTCTAGGCTCAGTGTGGTAACACCTGACTTCTGGTTCTAAGTGCTCAGGTTCTTTCGTTTCCCCTTAGGTGAGGCGGCAGCAGCGGATAGCAGTCAGTCTGGAGCTCCGGAAGGCCAAGAAGGATGAGCAGGCCTTAAAGAGAAGGAACATCACCGATCTCTCCCCAATCCCACCTTCTGAGAAACCAGGCAAAGGGGTGGGTCTGAATGTGGCCTTTAGAGCTGCTGCGTGTAAAATCCGCCTTAGCAAGTTCCTCTGGCTTGAATGTGTTTAATAGATTCAGAAAATTACAAGCTCTAATTTAGGGTCTCTAAGAAAAGAAATGGCGTAATGGTTAAAGCATTCAGCTGCTAACCAAAAGGTTGGTAATTGAAACCCACCAGCGGCTCTGCAGGAGAAAGATGAGGCGGTCTGCTTCCATGAAGATTTACAGCCTTGAAAACCCTATAGGGCAGTTGTACTCTGTCCTATAGGGCTGCTGGCAGTTGGAATTGACTCATTGGTAGATGGTTTTGGTTTTGGGTAAGGAAAGAAGTGGTGCCCCCAGGTTGTACAAATGGTTAACACATTCAATTGCCAACTGGAAGGTTGAAGTTCTACCCCAAGGCACTTGGGAAGAAAGGCCTGGCAATTTGGTTGTGAAAAATCAACCACTGTAAACCCTCTGGGGCACAGTTCTAACCTGATACACACGGGGGTGCCATGAGTCTGGGGCACAGTTCTAACCTGATATACACGGGGGCGCCATGAGTCAGAATCAACTTAGTGGCAACCTGGTACAGGTTAAGTAGAGGAGTAGAGAGATGTTGGTTATGGAAGGCTGACAGCCATCACTCTCCTGGCTGCGAGTCTGTGAGGTGTGTTCTAAAGGGACTGGAGAAGGTAGTACTTCTAATTGAGAATTCACTTGCCCTCCTGGAGCTGGAAACTTAGGAAATGAGGGTTTCTGAAGATCGTTTCTTAGTGGAGACATTTAGTCACTGGACATGGAGAGTCTTGCCTAGACTTGGATGCTGTCCTCTGTCTTCAGTTCTCCATCTGTTCCAACCTCACTAAACGCAAGTCCTGGGTAGACTTCAAGACCAGGCCTGTGTTCATGAATCCTTTCTTTGAACTCCAATACTGTTGTATCTCCATGTGCCTTACGTACATCACTCTCTGTCCTGTCATAACTCTCCATGTGCATCCTGTTCCCTGCTAGAGATGATTCCAGGTGGATCTAAAGATGTTGTTGTTGTTGTTATGTGCCGTTGAGTCAGCCCCGACTCATAGTGACCCCTCCTTGGGTTTCCAAGGCAGTATCACTACGGAAGTAGGATTGCCCAACCTTCCTTCCGAGGAGTGGCTGGTGGGTTTGAACTGCCAGCCTTATCTAAAGATGTATCACTGTTCAAATGAAATGGGTTCAGTCGTTGTATGAATTGTCATAGGATTCTGAGTGAGTCCTCACTTCTTGGTGTCCTTTCTAGCTTTACGTTCCCATACTTTGCATCTGTCTAGGTTAATTGGAAAGCACTGGTGGTACAATGGTTAAAGTCCTCAGCTGCTAACCAAAAGGTTGGAGGTTGGAACCCAGCAGCCACTCCGCAGGAGAAAGATGTGGCAGTTTGCTTCCAAAAACATCACAGCCTTGGAAACCCTGTGGGACAGTTCTACTCTGTCCTTTAGGATTGCTGTAAGTTGAAATCAACTCAATGGCAACGGGTTTGGTTTTGGGGGGCTTTTATTTGGGTGGTACAACAGGTACAACAGCTCAACTGCTAAACAAAAGGTAGTGGGTTCCAGTCTACCAAGAGGAGCCTCAGAAGACAGCCTTGGTGATCTAGTTCCAAAAAGCCAGCCGTGGAAAACTCTATGGAGCCCAATTCTACTCACGGGATGCCATGAGTCGGAGTCGACCCCACAGCAACCGGTTAGTCCCTAGGCCTTTTCCCCTCCGCAGAAGACGAAACCATGACACAAAACTATGAGAAAAGGAGTTATTTTTCTTCTTATCCTACATTAGACAACAGTTGAGTTGATTCCCACTCACGGCGACCCTCTGTGTTGCAGAGCAGGCCTGTGCTCCGGCGGGTTTTCATGGCTGTGCCTTTTGAAACCAGGTAGTCAGGCTTTTCTTTGGAGGCACCTCTCAGTGAGTTTGAACCACCAACGTTTTGGTTAGTAGCTGAGCGCTTAATCGTGTGCACCACCCGGGTACCCTTTTATCCTGCATTATGTGTTCTTTTTAAAAATTGAGATATAACTCACAAAACATGAAATTCACCCTTTTAAAGTATATAATCAGTGGTTTTTAGTATAATCGCAAGCATGTGCACCTGTTGCCACTATCTAATTCCAGGGTATGTTCATCACTTTGTTAAACAGTCACTCCTCATGCCTCCTGCCCTTCAGCCACTGGCAGCCACTAAGCTACTTTCTGTCTCTAAATCTGCCTATTCTGGACGTTTCATGGAAGAATCATACAATATGATCGTATAATATGTTATCTTTTGGCCCTTTGTGTTTGGCTTTTTTCACGCAGCATAATGTTTTCAAGTTCATCCATGTTATAGCATGTATCAGTAATTCATTTCTTTTTATGGCCAGATAGTATTCCATTACATGAATATAGTGCATTTTGTTTACCCGTTCATCAGCTGATGGATATTTGGGTGGTTTCTACTTGTGGACTATTAGGAATAACTCTGAGGTCCCCAGGTGGTACAAGTGATTGGTGCTCCAGCCCACCCAGCAGTTCCACGGAAGAAAAATGCAGGTGATCTGTTTCCCTTAAGATTGTTGTTGCTGTTGTTGTTTGCCGTCGAGTCGGCCCCAACTCATAGCGACCCCTCCTTGGGTTTCCGAGGCAGTATCACTACGGAAGTAGATTGCCCCATCTTCCTTCCAAGGAGTGGCTGGTGGGTTTGAACCGCCAGCCATCTGGTTAGCAGTCCAGTGCCTTAGCCACTATGCTACCAGAGCTCCTTCCCTTAAGATTACAGACAAGAAAATCCTATGTCACATTCTCATGGACTCCAGACTTTCTAGAGCCATGGAGACTGGGTGAATCCCTGAAAATATTGCCCTGAGATCATCTTTAAAACTTAAACCCCGAATATTCCCTGAAGTCTTCTTGCAACCAAGTGATCATTCAGTTTGAACTCGACAACTGCTCGTTGGGAGAAAAATGTGATGGTTTTCCTGTTCCTTTCCAATATGGATGATTCTTCCTTCTTTTTTCTTTTTTTGTTCCTTGCCTGATTGCCTGTGTAGAACCCCCAATATCGTGTTAAATGGAAGTGGTAAGAGTGAACATTCTTGTCTTGTTCCTTTTCTTAGGGGAAAAGCTTCCAGTCTTTTCTTCAGTAAGTATGACAGGAGCTCTGGGTTTTTCATAGATGCCTTTTATCAGATGGAGAATGTTCTTTTCTCTTACAAGTATGAGTTTTTTTTTTTTTTTATCATAAAAGGGTGCTGGATTTTGTCATATGCTTTTTTGACATCTGCTGAGATGATTCACCACTCATCTGTCAGTTTGTCATACTGTGATGGCTTACATGTCGTTGTGACGTTGGAAGCTTTGCCCCCTATGGAGGACAGGTTTCAGCGGAGCTTCCAGACTAAGGCAGACTAGGAAGAAGGAAGAGGTGTTCCACTTCTGAAAAAATTAGCCACTGAAAACTTTATCAATAGCCCTGAAATGTTGACTGATACAATGCCAGGAGATGAGTCCCTTAGGTTGGAAGACGCACAAAATATGACTGAGGAAAGAGCTCCTCCTCAAACAAGAGACAACCTTAATGACATGGATGATGCTTTCAGGACTTCCTTTGTTGATGTGGCATGATTCAAAATGGAAAGAAACAGCTGCAAACATCCATTAATAATTGGAATGTGGAATACACGAAGTCTGAATCTAGGAAAATTGGAAGTTGTGAAAAATGAAATGGAGTGTGTAGAGACTGATATCCTAGGCATTAATGAGCTGAAAGGGACTGGTCTTGGCCATTTTTAACTGGACAAGCATATGGTCTACTTTGCCAGAGATGACAAATTGAACTGGAATAGCATCACATTTATCATCAAAGTGAACATTTCAAGGTCTATCTTGTAGTGCTGTCAGTGATAGAATAATAGCCATATACCTACAAGGAAAGCAGGTTAATATGACTATTATTCAAATTTACACACCAGCCACTAAAGCTAAAGATGAAAAAATTGATCTTTACTAATTTCTGCAGTCTGAAATTGACCAAACATGTAATTAAGATGTATTGATAATTACTGGTAATTGAAACTGAAAATTGGAAACAGAAAAATCATCAGTAGTTG
>NW_006926103.1:8864-9632 GCF_000298275.1 Orycteropus afer afer | reverse complement strand
AAATCTTCTGTTCAGCTCTTATATCTCGTGATTTCTTCCTTTGCTTTAGCTACTCTTCATTCATGGGCAAGTTGCAGAGTCTCTTCTGACATGCACTATTATCTTTTCTTCCTTTCCTGTCTTTTAATGACCTTTTGCTTTCTTCATGGATGATGTTCTTATGTCATCCCACAATTCCTCTGCTTTTTGGTCATTGGTGTTCAGTGTGTCAAATCTATTCCTTAGATGGCCTCTAAATTCAGGAGGGATATACTAAGGACATATATTGGCTCTCTTGGACTTGTTTTAATTATCTTCAGCTTCAGCTCGAACTTGCACATGAGAATTGATGGTCTGTTTCATGGTCTGCTCCTGGCCTTGTTTTGACTGAAGATACTGAGCTTCTGCATCATCTCTTTCCACAGATGTAGTTGATCTGATACCTGTGTACTTCATCTACTGAAACCCACGTGTGTAGCCGCCATTTATATTGTTCAAAAAAGGTATTTTCAATGAATAAGTTGTTGGTCTTGCAAAATTCTAGCATGCGATCTCCAACATTGTTTCTATCATCAAACCCATATTTTCCAATTACTGGTAATTCTTTTTTGTTTCCAACTTTTGCATTCCAGTCACCTTGGATAATCAACACACCTTCATTGCATGTTTGGTTAATTTCAGACTGTAGGAGTTGGTCAAAATCTTTAATTTCCTCACATTTGGCTTTGGGGGTAAGTGCATAAATTTGAATAATATTTATATTAACTGGTCTTCCTTGTATGCATATGG
>NW_006926103.1:5004-6194 GCF_000298275.1 Orycteropus afer afer | reverse complement strand
TATCATTGGTCTAGGGTATATTCCTATTCACTGACTCCCATGTGATCTTCTCAGTTGTGTACGCATTCATCTGTAGCCTGGTGTTTGGTGTTAGTGATAGTGCAGTGTTGTGCATATACTGGTATTAGCCTTGTTGTCTATATCTTATGTGCATATTAAGGACACATTCCCCAAAGTTATGCTGGTCACAGACTCTTTCCACATTCCTCCCCTTGCCCAAATAAGCGTGTGGGCCCTGAGTAGTCCAGAATTTTCACTCTTCTTCCCTCCCATCCCCAGTAACTCATGAAGTGAGTTCCCTTCCCTAAACAAACCCTTCCCTGACTTTTTAGAGTAATTGACTCATACGGTATTTGTTCCTCTGTGATTGACTTATTTCACTCAGCATACAGTCCTTCATTCATCCACATGGTGAGATGATTTGTGTATTCTTCACTATTCTTTTATGTGGCATAATTTTCTGTTGTGTGAATGTACCATAATTTGGTTATCCATTAATCTGTTGATGGGTATTTAGGTTGTTTCCATCTCTTTGCTATAGTGAATCGTGCTGCCATGAACATAGATGTGCATATGTCTGTTCGTGCCCTGTCTCTCACTTCTTTAGGATATATTTCTAGTAATGGAATTGCTGGTTCAAATGGTATTTCTATTTTCAGTTTTTTAAGGAAAGTCCATACCATTTTCCACAATGGTTGTACCACTTGACAGTCCCACCAGCAGTGTATGAGGGTTCCAATCTCTTGATAGCCTCATCATCATTTGTTATTTTCTGTCTTTTGAACTTTGCTATTATTGCTAGGTGAGATGATATCTCATCACTGTTTTGATTTGGATCTCTGTAATGGCTAATGATCATGAGATATTCCTCATGTGTTTGTTGGCCACCAGCATATTGTCTTTAGTGAAGTGTCTGCTCATATCCATTGCCCATTTTTGAATTGGATTGTTTGTCTTTTTGACATGGAGGTGTGGAAGTTTTCTATATATTTTGGAGATAAGTCCTTTATCTGATATGCCGTAAACACAAACACTGCCGTGGAGTTGAATCCAACACATAGCGACCCCTCCTTGAGTTTCTGAGGCAGTATAACTATGGAAGTAGATTTCCCAACCTTCCTTCTGAGGAGTGTGTGGCAGGTTTGAACTGCCAGGCTTCTGGTAGCAGTCAAGTGCCTTAGGATATGTCA
>NW_006926103.1:3471-4169 GCF_000298275.1 Orycteropus afer afer | reverse complement strand
GTATTAAATGTGTAGATTGATTTGGGTAGTACTGACATTTTCACAATATTCAGTCTTCCTATCCATGAACAAGGCAGGTTCTTCCATTTATGCAAATCCCTTGTAATTTGTTGTAGTAGTGTTTTATAGTTTTCTTGGTATAGGTCTTTTGTGTAAGATATATTCCTAGATATTAGATATATTCCTAGATATTTTATCTCTTTGGTAGCTATTGTAAGTGGTATTTTTTTTTTATTTCCTTTTCAGAGGCCTCTTTGTTGATGTAGAGGAATCAAACTGATTTGTATATTGAACTTGTATCATGCCACTTAGCTGAACCTCTATTAGTTTCAGTGGTTTTTTTGCTGAGTCTCCTGGGTTTTCTATGGATAGGTTCATGTCCTCTGCAAATACAGATAGCTTTACTTCCTATTTGCTGATTTGGATGCCTATTATTTCTCTTTCTTGCTCTATTGCCCTGGGTAGGACTTCCAATACAATGTTAAATAGAAATGGTAATAGAGGGCATCTTTGTCTAGTTTGTGTTCGCAAGGGGAATGCTTTGAGTTTTCTCCATTAACAATAATGTTGGCCATTGGCTTTGGGTATATTCTCTTTATTATATTGAGGAATTTCCCTTCTATCCTTATTTTGCTGAGAGTTCTGAATCAGAATGGGTGTTGGGTTTTTCTGAATGCCTTTTCTGTGTTGATGAATAC
>NW_006926103.1:0-441 GCF_000298275.1 Orycteropus afer afer | reverse complement strand
TGGGTATTCCAAATATCCAAAGCCTCATGAGTTCCATGGTACCCACTTCCCCCTTTTTTTCTCTTTGCAGCTCTCCCCTAATCAGGTTTCCACTAATGAGTTTTCCGCTTCTCTGCCTCTCCTCTGTCTCCCCAATGGCTGGGCAGTCTCATTTATTTTTCTCTGCTGTTTACTCTGCTTTTTTTCCCTACATCTCCCCTAAATTTAGCACCCTCTTAATTACTGAGCTTTTCACAGCTCCAGAATCCCTGCTTCTAACTGCCACACCTAGTTTTTCAGGAATTAAAATGCTAGAGGGAACAAATGTGGGCCACAGGTATGACACCATCTTCCCTTCCTTGTGTTAGTTTTTTTTTTTTTTTTTCCAATATTGGATTAATTCTCATTCATGGAAAAAAAAAGTTTCCTGTATACAGAAAATCCCAAATCATCTACAAGAAA
>NW_006926102.1:9327-9756 GCF_000298275.1 Orycteropus afer afer | reverse complement strand
CCTTGAATCAAATGAGAATGAAAACACAACATACCAAAATCCTTGGAGCAGGAAAAGCAGTGAT
Organism: Orycteropus afer afer; assembly: GCF_000298275.1. NCBI lineage: Eukaryota > Metazoa > Chordata > Mammalia > Tubulidentata > Orycteropodidae > Orycteropus > Orycteropus afer. The sequence goes on along the minus strand of NW_006926102.1, from coordinate 9,692 downwards.
CAGAGGCTGATTTATAGCAACAAATGCACACATCAAAAAGAAGAAAGAGCCAAAATAAATACTTTAAATGAACATCTCCAACAATTAGAAAAAGAACAGCAAGAAAAGCCTATAGTCACCAGAAGAAAAGAAATAAAGATTCGAGCAGAAATCAATGAAACAGAAAATAGAAAGACAATAGAAAAAATCAACAAGACCAGAAGTTGGTTTTTTGAAAAGATGAATAAAATTGACAAACCACTGGCAAACTTAATAAAGAAAAAGAGGGAGAGAATACAAATAACATGAATAAGAAGTGAAATGGGTGACGTCACAACAGAACCAACTGAAATAAAAAGGATAATATCAGGATACTATGAAGAACT
>NW_006926102.1:6465-7749 GCF_000298275.1 Orycteropus afer afer | reverse complement strand
TTCTTGGGTTTTCTATGTATAAGATCATGTCATCTGCAAATAGAGATAGCTATACTTCCTCTTTGCTAATTTGGATGCCTTTTGTTTCTCTTTCTTGCCTTATTTCCCTGGCTAGGACTTCCAATACAATGTTAAATAGAAGTGGTGAATGAGGGCATCCTTGTCTGGTTCCTCTTTACAAGGGGAATCCTTTGAGACTCTCTCCATTGACAATAATGTTGGCTGTTGCTTTTGCACCTGTGCTTTTTATTATTTTGAGGATTTTTCTATTCCTATTTTGCTGAGATTTTTGAACAGGAATTGGTGTTGGATTTTATCAAATGCCTTTTTCTGCATCAATTGATATGATCATGTGCTTCTTTTCTTTTGTTTTATTCATGCGATGGATTACATTGATTTTTTTTTCTGATGCTGAATCATCCTTGCACACCTGTTACGAATCCCACTTGGTCATGATGTAGTATTCTTTTGATATGCTGTTGGATTCTGTTGGTTAGGATTTTGTTGAAGACTGGTAGTGTAGTGCCTAAGGCACTTGACTGCTAACCAGAAGGCTGACGGTTCAAACCCACCAGGCACTCCTTGGAAGGAAGATGGGGCAATCTATTTCCATAGTGATACTGCCTCAGAAACCCAAGGAGGGATCACTATGAGTCAGGTATCACTTGACGGCACATAACAACAACAAAAACAACAACATATTAATGAGGGATATTGGTCTGTAGTTTTCCTTTTCAGTGATGTCTTTACCTGGTTTGGTTATTAGTTTTATGCTTGCTTCACGAAATGAATTTGGGACCATTCCATCATAGTCTATGTTCTGGAATAGTTTGAGTAGTATAGGTGTCAGCTCTTCCCTGAAAGCTTGATAGAATTCTACAGTGAAGCCATCTGGGCCATGACTTTTTTTGTGGGGAGTTTTTATGACCTGTTCAATATCTTCTTTTGTTAGGGGTCTGTTCAAGTATTCTATCTCAGACTGGGTTAGTTTAGGTAGGTCTTGTGTTTCTAGAAATTTGTCCACGTCTTCTAGGTTCTCACATCTGTTGGAGTACAGCTCTTCACAATATTCTGTTATTGTCTTTTTTATTTCTGTTGTGATGTCACCCTTTTCATTTATTATTTGTGTTATTTGCATCTTTTTTTTCTTTTCCTTTGTTAAATTTGCCACTGGTTTGTCAATTTTGTTAATCTTTTTGAAGAATCAGCTTTTTCTTTTGTTGATTTTCTCTATTGTTTTTTGTTTGTTTTCTACTTCATTTATTTCTGCTCTGGTAGCATAGT
>NW_006926102.1:2596-6365 GCF_000298275.1 Orycteropus afer afer | reverse complement strand
TCATTTATTTCTGCTCTGGTAGCATAGTGCCTAAGGCATTTGACTGCTAACCAGATGGATGGCAGTTCAAACCCACCAGCCACTCCTGAGAAGGAAGGTTGGGCAATCTACTTCTATAGTAATACTGCCTTGGAAACCCAAAGAGGGGTCGCTATGAGTCAGATCCAACTCGATGGCAGTGAGTTTTTAATCTTTATTATTTCCTTTCTTCTGGATACTGTAGGTTTCTTTTGTTACACTTTATCAAGTTGTTGGAGTTGTTGAGTTAAAGTGTTGATTATGATTCTTTCTTCCTTTTTGATGTTTGCATTTATTGCTTTAATTTCATTTTTAAGTACTGCTTTCACTGTGTCCCAAAAGTTTTGGTAAGTTGTATTTTCATTCTCATTTGTTTCTAGGACATTTTTAATTTCACACTTAATTTCTTCTGTTATCCAGTAGTGTTTGAACACTGTACTGTTCAGTTTCCATATATTTGATTTATTTTTCCTTGGTCTTTCTGTTATTGATTTCTAATTTTATAGCATTGTGATCCAAGAAGATGCTTCTGTTTTTAATTTTTTTGAGGCTTGTTTTGTGGCCTACCATATGGTCTATTCTCTAGAATGAGCCATGTGCACTGGAGAAGAACATTTATTGTGCTTTTTTGAGTGGAATGCCCTGTATATGTCTATGAGGTCAAGTTGATTGATCGTGTTGTTGAATTTTTCTGTATTTTTTTTTTTTAGTTTTGTCTAGTTATCCTTTCCTTCCTTGAAAGTGATGTGTTAAAGTCTCCTACTACTATTGTAGAATTGTCTATTTTTTCCTTTCAGTTAATATTTGCTTTATGTATTTTGGAACTCTCTCATTGAATGCATAGATATTTATTATGGTAATGTCCTCTTGGTCAACTGACCCTTTCACCATCATATGCTGTCTTTCTTTATGCCTTATGCTGTTTTCCACCTTGAAGTATATTTTATCAGAAATTAATATGCCACTCCTGCTCTTTTTTTATTGTTATTAGCTTGCATTTTTTTCCACCTCTTGGTTTATAATTTATCTTTAAGGTGGATCTCTTACAGGCAGCATATTAATGGGCCTTATTTTCTTATCAATCTGCCACCTTCTTTCTCTTGCCTGTTGCATTTAGTCCATTCACATTGAGTGTAATTAGTAATAGGTATGAATTTATTGCTGTCATTCTATCATTGTTGTTGTTGGTGGTGATTTCTTTATTCCAAATATTTTTCTGTGCTGAGTTCATTTTTTTATCAAGTGTTTTTTTCTTCATTATTGTTGGTTTTGTGTTTACTATGCTTTTGTGATTATCTTCTTTCTTAGTTTGGTTAGAAAGATTGTTATTTTTCTTTGTGGTTACCTTGAAGTAAATTCTTCTCTCTCTAAGTTTGGAACAGTCTGTTCTATAAAAACATTCTCCTGTCTTCCTCTCCAACTGGAAGATTTAAAAAAAAATTATCCCCTCTATTTGCTTTGTTACTGGTGTTGTTTCCAGATTGACTCCACTATTTCTCTATTTACATTTTTTGTTAGCTTCTTTTGAGAATATTTTCTGGTTTTGTTTCTATGTGGTGGTGGCAAATGTCTTGATTTTAATTTTTGTTCTCTGTTGTGGATTTTCTATTGGAAGGATTCACTTTAGCATTTCTTGTGGGGTTGGTCTGGTTTTCATAAATTCCCTTAATTTCTTTTTGCCTGGGAATGTCTTTATTTCACTCTCATATTTGAGAGACAATGTGCCTGGATAAATAATTCTTGGTTGGCAATTATTTTCCTTCAAGGTTTTGTATATGCCATCCCACTGCATTCTTGCCTGCATGGTTTCTGCTGAGAAATTAGAGCTTAGTCTTATTGGTTGCCCACTGTAGGCAACATTTTGGTTTTCCTGATCTGCTCCCAAGATTCTTTCTTTGTCTTTGGTTTTGGAAATTTTGATAATGATATGTCTTGGTGACTTTCTCTTGGGGTCTATCCTGCATGGGGTTCCTTGAGCTTCTTGGATAGATATATTTTCTTCTTTCATGATATGGGGGTATTTTCTGTTAGCAAGTATTTGACAATTTTCTCAGTCATGTTTTACTTTGCCTCCTCTTGTTCTGGGATTCCAATCAGGTGTATGTTGTTTGTTTTCATGTCATGCCATATAACTCTTAGGTTTTTGTCATTTCCCTTAAACCTTTGTTCTGATTTTTCCTCAAGTTGGCATCAAGGGATTTGTCTTCTAGCTGGGAAATGTATTCTTCAGCTAGTTCTGGTCTACTCTTTTGTCCTTCCAAAGTGTTACCTATATCTGTAATTTTAGTGTTCATCTTCTGGATTTCTAATTGCTGTTTTTGTATGATTTCTAATTGTATATTTATTTTGTTATTTCATTCTTGAATGATTTTCCTGAATTCTTCTAGGATACTGTCTGTCTTCTTATTGCTTCTGTTTGTGGTTTCCTTAAGCTCTTGGAGGGTCCTATATATGTATCTTCTGAATACCTTATCAGATAGTTCTATATTGCTTGTTCTGCCTTGAGGAGATTTCCTAATTCTTTAGCTTTGGCACTTGTTTCTACTATCTTGTCCTTTTTGTTTGGTTGATTGATTTGAAGTTGTCTGTTGTTCCCTAGACATTTTCAAGTTGTTTTCATTATTTGTTAGTTATGTACTGATCTATTGCACCTTGGTTTTATGTTTTACTATATCTGGAAGTGTGGAGCAGGCATGCTTCTTTGGTAGTTAACTCAGCTGTACTGGTTCGCTCTCTAGCTTTCTCTGTATTGGTGGAATCACTAGTGGGGATGTAGGTGCAGGTCTCTGTTCATAGGGAAGAGGATTTGCTGTTGGTACAAGCAAGTGTTGTCCACTATCTGTTGTTGATCCTGTGGTTCAGGAGCTATTAGTGGTACTTGTCTGTTGGGTGAGGTGGTCAGTGTAATAGCTAAGGCCAACTTTGTTGTTGTTGTTGTTGTTTGCCATCGAGTCGGCCCCGACTCATAGCGACCACTCCTTGGGTTTCCGAGGCAGTATCACTATGGAAGTAGGATTGCCCAACCTTCCTTCCGGAAGAGTGGCTGGTGGGTTTGAACCGCCAGCCTTCTGGTGAGCAGTCAAGTGCCTTAGGCACTATGCTACCAGAGCTCCTAAGGCCAACTAGTGGAGGGTTAATATGTTCCTCCCACTGGACGAGGCAGGGAACAAAAAAAAAGAACAAAAAAAAGCTGAGGAGAAGAAGAGGAGATAAAAAGATAGAACAAAAATAGATGACAAGAAATAGGGAGAAAGGGAAAGAAAACATAAGAAAAAGAGAGAGAACAATAGTGGGCAGGTGGGAACAATGAAGGTTTGGCAAAAATTAAAACAAGAAGCAGTGGTGCAAGTGACCAGCTATGAAAGAAGAAAAATTGGGAAAAAGGATAGTAGAGAAAATGAGAGGAGGATAAGTTATTTGAGGAGGGATCCCTCTAGTTATGTTTATCCAGCAACCCTGGGAACTGGCCACTGTAGCAGAAACTGCTCACTCACTGGCAGGACAAAGGGGATCGGCACAAGAAGTTATCCCCAGGAGAGAAAGACAGAGGCTGTTTTCTGTGCTTAGCGTGAGATAACTCAGTCAGCTATGCAAGCACAGAAAGGATAGCCACGGCCTCCGGCTCTATCTGTCGATGATGGCACCCAGCTGTCAACCAAAGTCCTGCAATTCAAATGTACCAGCTGCCCCAAAGGACAAAGGGCCACCCTCCTTCACACAGATCCACAAGTCACAAAATTCCAGTTTCCAG
>NW_006926102.1:0-1952 GCF_000298275.1 Orycteropus afer afer | reverse complement strand
AATAAAGGCCTAACTCATTTTCATGTCTTGTAAACTAAATTTTAGTTCAACATTTCAGACAAATCAAAGCTTCTGAGGAATAGAAATTTTGTCAATATTCTAAATTATACCAAACTTCAGCATTATTCCAGTTTCTTCAAATTAAGAACACAAAACAAATAATATACCACAAATGGGATGGCTTTAACAAATAGGAATTTATTTATTTTGGAGGATTTAAGTCTGAGTTCAAAGTACCAGGCTTGGGGCTGGGTGAAAGCCCCTCAAACTTGCGCTTCAGCTCTGACTCCTGTTCTGGACCACTGAAGTTGGAGGCTTCCCTTCACTCAGACAGCTGCTGGTTGCTGAGGCTGACAAACCAAAGGCTGACAAGTACAAAGGCACAGTCCTAATGTTACCAAACAACATGTAGGCCACTAATTCCGGTCCAGAAGACGTCCCAAGATTGGCAGGGCATGGCAGGCTGCTGAACAGCTTGGCTACATGCAGGGTTCAAGCATGCCAAAAGGCTAGAGACCTTCCTGAAAGCTGCTTCTTATATACTGGAAGCACACGATATCTCTAAAGCAGCTGCTCCAGTAGATTCCACCATAAATTGATTGCCAGTCTCACCATGGAGAATAACTACATCCAGCTGCCCAGGAACTCAACCAGGCCCAGCCAAGTTGAAACAACCTTAATTACCACAGGGGACAATTAAAAAAAATGTATTGTGCTTTGGGTGCAAAATTACAGAGCAAAATTTGTTTTACATTCAACAGTTCATGTACATTTGATTTCACACCCCGATTACCATCCCCAACCATAAAATCTCTCCTCCCCTACCATCCCTGTGACAACCCCCTCCCTGTGCCCTTCTTAACTATGCACTCCTGTCTGTCCAGCTTTCCTCCTATGTGAATACTGCCCCTTTGGTGCCCCGTGGTCAACTGCTCTAAGGAGTGTATCTCCCTAGAATAGGTGAGTGCATCACATTGGGGTAGGTGTTCTGCATGTAGGTGTTTCTACTGTTGGGCTGAGAGCCAATTCATGGGAGTGAGTCCAATTCTAGGCCTGAAGGGTAACCTGGGGCCTGGTCTTGGTGGTTCCACCAGACTTTATCCGACCAGTAATTCTGGTCATTTTTTGTGTTTTTGAATTTTGGTCCATATTTTTCCTCCCACTCCATATAGGACCTCCAGTTTTGATCTTTTTTTCGAGTGGCTGGTACTGGCAGCTGGGCACCATCTAGTTCTTCTGCTCTCAGGGTCATGAAGGCTGAGCTTCTCATGGTCCATCTTATCCTTGGACTCATTGTTTCCAGATGCCTTTGATTTTCTTCACTCTTCTTTGATTCAGAGAGAGGATACCAATAGTTGCATCTTAGATGGCTACTTGAAAACTTTTAAGACCCCAGTCACTACTCAGCAAAGTAGATTGTAGAACAAGATTTTTATGTACTATGTTGTGCCAATTGAGCATGATGTGCAGGTGGGGGGCAATTTTTGAAGGCCACTTTTAAAGCATGTCAACAGCTGCTTTCTATACTATACTAGTAAAAATTAGCAGGGGTATTTGCAAAGAAGATTAAAAACTTCAATAAATATTTAACAATAATTGTTAAGCACAAAATGCTTTATCACTGACTTCAGAAGTGAGGAAAATACCTTCTAAATTACACAGATTTGAGCTGAAGAGATCACTTTTCCTACTGATAATTACATCTCAATATAGCTTGGTATCACATCTTTTATTCATGGACATGGCTTTGGAAAACCACATTTTGACAACATAAGATATATCTGGAGTGGCATTCTTTTTTTATGTATGTTGTTGTTATGTGCCATCAAGTCGGACCTGACTCATAGTGACCTCTCCTTGGATTTCCGAGGCAGTATCACTATGGAAGTAGATTGCCCCATCTTCCTTCCAAGGAGTGGCTGGTGGGTTTGAACCGCCAGCCTGCTGATTAG
>NW_006926101.1:8511-9103 GCF_000298275.1 Orycteropus afer afer | reverse complement strand
GTCAATGGATCTATTTCTGGGTTCTCAATTCTATTCCATTGGTCTATGTATCTGTCATTAAACCAATACCAGGCAGTTTTGACTACTGTGCCTGTGTAGTAGGTTTTGAGATCTGGCAGTGTGAGACCTCCTACTTTGTTCTTCTTCAGTAGTGCTTTGCTTATCAGAGGTCTTTTTCCTTTACATGTAAAGTTAGTGATTGGATTTCCCATATCCCTAAAGAATGTTGATGGGATTTGGATTGAGGTTACATTGAATGTATAGATTGCTTTGGGTAGAACTGACATTTTCACAGTGTTCAATCTTCCTATCCACGAGCATGGGATGTTCTTCCATTTATGTAGTTGGGTTCTTGAAGTAGTTTTTTATAGTTTTCTTTGTACAGGTTTTTTGTGTCCCTGTTAAGATTTATTCCCAAGTATTTTATTTTTTCGGTAGCTGTTGTAAATGGTATTGAATTCCTTATTCCTTCTTCAGCAATCTCTTTGCTGGTGTAGAGGAATCCAACTGATTTTTGGATGCTGATCTTACATCCTGCTACCATGCTAAATCTCTCAGTTAGTTCCAGTAGATTTTTGACTGAGTCTCTTGG
>NW_006926101.1:6367-6921 GCF_000298275.1 Orycteropus afer afer | reverse complement strand
CTGTTCTTTTTCTAATTGTTGGAGATGTTGGTTTAAAGTGTTGATTTTGGCTCTTCTTTTTTGATGTGTGCATTTATTGCTATAAATTGGCCTCTTATGACTGCTTTTGCTGTGTGCCAAAGATTTTCATATGTTGTGTTTTCATTCTCGTTTGATTCAAGGAATTTTTGAATTTCTATTTTTATTTCTCCTCTTACCCAGTCTTTCTCTAGGAGGGTACTGTTCAGTTTCCAACTGTTTATTCCTTTTCTGTTGATTTTCCTATTGTTGATTTCTAGTATGATAGCATGATCTGAGAAGATGCTTTGCAGTATTTCAGTGTTTTTAAATTTATTAAGGCTTGCCTTATGGGCTAACATATGGTCTATCATGGAAAAAGTTGCATGTGCACTGGAGAAGAATGTATATTGTGTTGCTGTTGGGTGAAGTGCTCTCTAGATGTCTATAAGGCCAAGTTGGTGGAGTGTATCATTTAGCTCTTCTGCATCTTTGTTGAGTTTCTTTCCAGTTGTTCTATCTTTCAAAGAAAGTGGTATATTAAAGCCTCCCACTAT
>NW_006926101.1:3990-5097 GCF_000298275.1 Orycteropus afer afer | reverse complement strand
TAAGGTTTTTTCTGTGTTTTCTTTGGTCTGTCTCTCAATTCTTTGAATATACCTAAATATAATTCTTTTTAATCCCTTATGAGAGAGTTCCAATGCTGCTTCTTCCTCAGGGATGTGTTCTGGGTCTATAACCTGTTCTCTTGTTTCTACCACTTTATCCTGCTTCTTTGTGTGGACTGTGATGGTCTGTTGTTTCTGAGGCATCATGGTATTGTATTAAGATCTCTGTTAACTGTTTGTGAAGAGCAGCCCAGGGTGATTCAGGCTCTTCTTGGTGGTGTTTTATCGTTGGCCTGTTGGTGGAGAAAGATGTGCTGTCTCTTGCTCATTAAGTGAAGTTGCCGGAGGTGTGGGTGTACTTATATCTTATGAGGACTGCTGCTGTCTCCCAGTCAGTTAGGCAAAAATTACAATTGAATAACCATCAAAAAACCTATAAGCACATGGACAAAAAATACACCCTGAAATCACTCAGGACAAATAACCCAAAAAAAGGAAAAGGGGGGGAAAGAAGAAGAAAACAGATAAATCTGCAATATCTGGGAATAGATCACTGAGAGTAAAAAGGTAGAGAAGGAGAATAATGAATAAAGAAAACAAAGAAAGAAAGAAACCAACAATAAAAAAGAAAATAAAAGCAAAAACAAAAAAAAAACAAAACTAAAAATAAATAAATAAATAAAACCAACAAGGGACGGGGTTAACCATGAGAGAAAGAAAAAAAGAAGGTGTAGACTAGGACCTTTTCAGTCGTGCAGTGTACTTCCAGAGAGTTGTTGGGGTTACTGAAAAGCAGAACCTCTTCTTAAGTCCCTGGAATCTGATAGAGCACTGTCTCTCTAAGTTGTCACTAGCTGCTGGTTACGTGTTGATTTGTTTTGTCTTGGTTTTATGGTTTAATATTTTGAAAAGGTGAAGCTGGTGTGTTTTATTATTGATTCAAGTGTGTTGGGTTGCTCTGCTGTTTTCTTTGTGGTGGTATAATCACTGTGTATAGTGTGGATATGTGTTTCTGTTTGTTGTAAAGAGAGTTTAGAGTTCGAAGTGGGAGGTTTTGTGGCAATTGGCTGAATATGTTTTCTTCTATTGAGTGAATGAAGATTTTGG
>NW_006926101.1:0-3155 GCF_000298275.1 Orycteropus afer afer | reverse complement strand
TGGGTAGCTGGCTGTGACCAAGTAATGACCATAACCTTGCCCCTTGTCAGCTCTACTATACACCTGGGAATTCTGATCATTCACATGAACTTATAGTGAGCAGGCTATTTTTGATGACGTATTTATTTGCAAGACTGCAGCTCAACCTCAGGAAAGAGTCTTATTGTTAGAGCATTGCAAATTTCCACCAATTTCAGTCACACTCAAAGATCCCGCCTCCACAGCCCCACAGCGCTAAAGAATGGCTCCAAGGCAAAAATCCCATGAGTGTGGTTTCTTCCCTTTCCCTGTTCCATCTGCCCACGGTGCTGATGTAATCCCGCCAGACCGCTAATGGCCAGCTCTGGAGTTTGTGATACTGCCCAGCTGTGGCGCCAAAGATGTGCACAGTTTCAGTGATGTTAGGGTCGGGGGAGTACCTGCTAGTGACCTATGGTCCCAATCTCTGTGACAAAGAAAAGCACGATGTCTCCCAGTCTGACCCCATTCTACTCTGTGACCTGCTCGCAGGGGAGGGAGCTACCCTTCCTGTCACAACAGTAAGTTTTCCTCTGAATCTCAGCGGAGGTGTCTGTGCCCGCTGCCAGCACCCAGAAGACCCAAATTACCTCCAAAAAATGAACATCAGCTGCTGGAGGCAGGTCTCTGCCACTGCCCACCAGAATATTAGAGTGGTCGCTGGTAAGCTGTTATAAGGCATCTTCCCTCTTGGCTTGGACATCTCAGGCGGGCACCCTAGCCCGGCACACAGTGACTGCTCCAGAAGAGTTTCCAATGCCTCTCTCGGGTGCCCATCCATCCTCCTCCAGTAGCTCTTTCCTAAATAAACTCCCTGTGCCTTTCCTATAATTCTGCTCTTCCATGTTGATGCACTCTGATTCTGTGAGCTGTTCAGAGCACTGAAATTCCTAATTCAAACTGTTGTGGCTAGTTTTCCAAGACCTTAGATGCCAGAGGGATAAAGCATGCTGCTCAGTGCTGCGACTCCATTTTGAACCTCCTCCAGTTGAATGTTGTTACATATCAATAAAACACAAGTAAATATATTTCTGGTATTCTTTGCTTTCAACCAAGATCCATCTGATATGAGCAATGGTATCTTTCGTTCCATGTCCTCTTCTGAGCCCAGCTTGCATTTCTGAAAGTTCCCGGTCAATATACTGTTGCAACTATTTTTTAATTACCTTCTGCAAAATTTTACTTGAATGTAATAGTAATAATATTGTTCGATAATTTCTGTATTCTGTTGGATCACCTTTATTTGGAATGGATACACACATGTATCTCTTCCAGTTATTTGGTCAGGTAGCTGTCTTCCAAATCTCTTGGCATAACCGAGTGAGTGCCTCCAGCAGGGCATGTTTTTTGAAACATCTCAATGGGTATGCTGTCAATTCCTGGAGCCGTGTTCTTTGGCAATCCTTCAGTCCATCTTTGACTTCTTCCTTCAGTAATATTAGTTCTTGATCATATGCCACCTCCTGAAATGGATGAAGATTGACCAGTTCTTTTTGGTACAGTGACTCTGTGTATTCCTTCCTCTTTTTTTTAAATTGTGATTTGGGTGAAAGTTTACAGAGCAAATTGACTTTCCATACAGTTCACACGCATGTTGTCTCATGACACTGACTACAATTTACCACAATGCAACAGCTCCCCTCCCATATCTTCCCAGTAGTTACCTCTTCCCTGTGTCCACCCCTCCATGTACTCCTTCCCCATGAGCTCTCTCCCTGAGCATAAATGACCCTTCTTTCTTCCATGATTGTTCTCTCTAAGGAGTGCTTCTACCTCAGGTAAACGTTCAACTCTTATGCCTGTCTTTTTTTGGCTGGAAGCTACAAGTGTGGGTTCAGTTCCAGACCTGAAGGGCAGCTAGGGACCATAGTCTCAATGGTTCCACCAGGCTCTATTGGACCAGCAATCCTGGTCCCCACCTTTTTTTATTATTATTATTATTTCTTCCAAATGATTTTGAGTTTTGTTCCACATTGTTCTCCCTCTCTATCCAGGATCTCCTGCATAGATCCCCTTCCAAGTGGATGACAGTGGTAGCCGGGCACCATCTACTTCTTCTGGTCTCATAGTTGTATAGGCTGCAGATCGGATGGTGTATCAGTCACGAGGATTAATTGTTTCCATGAATTTTGGTTTTCTTCGTTCTTCTTTGCTCTTAATGAGGAGAGACCCATCGTTGCACCAAGATGGCAGCTTGCTACCTTTTAAGATCCCAGTCACTACTCACCAAAGTAGGAGGTAGAACAGTGTTTTGTATAGTATGTTATGCCAATTGAGCTTGATGTCCCCTGCGACTATGGTCCCATGCCCGCAGGTTCAACTAACTCGGTCCCTCTGGATAGCTGGCTGTGACCAAGCAATGATGACAATCTTGCCCCTTGTCAGCTCTACTATACACCTGGGAATTCTGATCATTCACATAAACTTGTAGGACCATTGTCTGCCAACCCTATATATGATCTTGGATACACTCCCCATTTAGACATACCTAATCAAGCAGTGACCACAACCTTGCCCCTTGTCAGCTCTACTATACACCTGGGAATTCTGATCATTCACATAAACTTGTAGGACCATTGTCTGCCAACCCTATATATGATCTTGGATACACTCCTCTCTATGTCTTTCTTATCCTCAATGCTGCCATATTGGTCACTCTTATTTGGTACATTGCCCTTCTCTTCACCTAAATCAATATTTATCTCTATCTGTCTAACAGCCTTCCCTCCCCTCCCCTTCCACCCCTGGTAACCAACAGAGAAAATTTCCTTCCATAGATAAACCTTTCCTTAACTTTTACAATAACAGACTAATACAATATTTGTCCTTTTGTGATTGTCTTATTCACTCAGCATAATGTCCTCCAAGTTCATGCACAATATGCGATGTTTTGCAGATTCTACATTATTCTTTAGTGTTGCATAGTATTCCATTGTGTGTATGAACGATAGTTTGGTTATCCATTCCTCAGTCGATGGACATCTAGGTTGTTTCCATCTTTTGGCTATTGTAAATAGTGCTGCGATGAACATGGGTGTGCATATATATGTCTGTTCTTGTCATGGCTCTCACTTCTTTAGCGTATATACCTAGTAATGGAATGGCTGGGTCAAATGGTATTTCTAATTCCAACTTTT
>NW_006926100.1:3770-9883 GCF_000298275.1 Orycteropus afer afer | reverse complement strand
CACAGCATCAGAACTCTAACCATGTGAGAGAGAGTGGGAACCTCCCAAAACATTGTATTGTGCCACGCCCAACAGAAATAACCCAGGTGGATAGCTCCTCAGTTGCTCATAGAAAATCCCACCTTGGAGTTTACAAAGACTTATGGGTAGAAAAGCCACACTAAGTAATTTACTACACTGCAGTGACATTGATTGCAATCCTCTTAATGTAACAGCTCTCTTCCCACTTCCTCCCTGTGGTTACCTTTTCCCTGTGTTCTCCTTCCCTATGCATTCCTGCCCCCTGAGCTATCTCCCTGTGCAAATACTGCCCTTCTGATCTTCCATGGTTGAGTCCTCTAAGGAGTGTACCTACTAGGTGTAAGTGCTCACCTTATATGCTTATCTGTCGTTTGGCTGGAAGCCAAGAGAGTAAGTTCAATTCTAGGTCCGAAAGGTGACTGGAGGCCATAGTCTCAGCGTTTCACCAGCAATCTGACCAGTAAGCCTGGTCTTTATGATTTTGAGTTTTGTTACACGTTTTTTCTCTTGCTCTATCCAGAATCTCCTGTTCTGATCCCTTTCTGAGTGGTTGACAGTGGTAGCCAGGCATCATCTAGTTCCGGCCTCAGGGTCACGTAGGCTGAGGTTCGCATGGTCCACTAGTCCCTTGCACTAACTGTTCCCATGCATCTCTGGTTTTCTTCATTACTCTTTTGCTCCGGACAGGGAGAGACCAATTGTTGCATCTTAGATAGCTGCTTGCAAGCTCTTCAGACCACAGTTACTACTCACCAAAGCAGGATGTAGTGCAATGTTTTTGTATACTCCTTACGCCAGTTGAGCTTGATGTTGCCCATAACCATTGTCCTGAGCCCACAGGTCCAACAACTCGCTCCCTCAAGGTGGTTGGTTGTGGCTAAGAAGTTACCATAACTTTGTCCCCACTGAGCATTTTCATGAATGCCTCTCTGATCTTGGGCTGTAGTATCTACTTGGTGTTTACTTTTACCATTTCCATTTGAGGAACACATCAAATAGAGGATATGGAAGCAAAGTAAGGATTTTGTGTGGTTTGATAAATCTCTCTCTGCCTGTGATGAGATAGTCTACGATGAAGTGCTTTCAGGGGACATGAATTAGGCATAACTCCATATTTCCTCCTGCTCTGCTTTTATCGGAAGGAATAATCGGACACTGGATTGATTCTGTCCTCAGGAGCACAGGCTGATCTTGGCACATCTTCTCCAAGGTTTATTTTAAAATAAAAGCAACCCAAACACTATTAACTTGGATGTCCATAAATTAGTAGAAAATATTTCCCTCTCCCACTGATTTAGGTTAAGAAGACTTTTAAATAAATCTGAATGGTTAAAGCTATGGATGTGTATGTAACCAGGGTACAGGTGGAAAGAGGTGGAGGGAAGAAATGTGAAATAATTGTAAGGGATTAAATGGTGTTTACTTATAAAATTTACCGCTTTTTACTTCTCAGTTGAGGTACTTAAAATTTCAGAGTTTCAAACACCACTTAACTGCCTTTAAACATTGGTGCTCTAACCAGTGCCCATTTTCTCTGGCCATTTGCTTAGTTGACAACCACTAGAGAAATTCTGAGCAGGAAGCTGTAGTCCCAAGGACAGAGAGAGGATGGAGGAGGAGGAGGAGGAAGAGCACGGCAAAGAGAAGCATCTTACTGGGTGCAGTTAAGCAAGTGTTAACACCAAGTGTTTTTCCCCTTACCCCCCAGCCTCCATCAGACTGTTACTGGCTTGTCTTGTCAGTCCTTGGAATGATTGATGCTGTTAGTCATTAATTGATACTGAGCAGGTATGATGTGAATCCTATCAGAGTATCTGACGTATCTATTAATCTCATTTGATCCTTACAACTATAGAAGGACATTTGTATTACTGTATTTACATGTTATTCTATTATCACATAAATAATGCATGCACACACACATAAAGCACATAGGAAAATAACATGTTGAAGGGGTTGTGTGGTTTGTTAAAAAAAATATATAATACGCGCATTATTTGTGTAAAAATACAATATTTCTATTGTACACATGAGAAAACAGAAACCCAGAGAGGTTTAGTATCTTGGACAAGGTCACACAGCAAGGAAGCAGCAGAACCAGAATTTGAACCTCTGACACATAACGGTGACAATTTGTGCCCCTATGTGTGTTCTGATGTCCATCGTTTTTCAATCTCTGGAGGATCCTGGAGTAACCACAGTGGTCAGTGTTGCAAAGCAGAGAGCAGGTGATGGTTTGTGAATAATGCTTGCTTTCTGTCGTGCTTGGTTTTGTTCCTAAAGCAGGGGAGAGGTATTGGCACACTTGGGAAGGGGGAGAAAACAAGGAAATGTGGTACGTTATGCCATTGCCCACTGTGGCAGCAGGGACTGCTTTGAAAGAAGCGTTCTTCAAATTATTATTCTGTTGTGGAAAATAGTGCTGTGATGGAGCAAACTGCAGGTACAAAAGCTAGAAATGTTCCCTTCACAAAAAGTTCAGGCACATATCTGATTATGGACTGGGGTTGGTTTGGTATTCAGCTTGCTGAATAATTAGAATGAACGATTCATATAGTTCATGCAGAGAGTGTGCTTGGAAGTCCAGCATTGCTACAAATCATAGAGGGGAGGTGGATTTCCCCTGCTGTTTTGAAACTTGTGAAATGACACATTATCACCTCTTGTCATGGTGACAAATAGGTTTTTGCCCTAATCTTAGTATCCAGCTAAATGCTTTCAAGCTGCCTGTTTGCCCCATAGGTTTTTTGGGCTACAAATGCTTTTAAAGCACAAAAAAATAATAATAATTATGGTGATAATTTAGCTCCAGGGAGTGCAAAGCACTGTGCTAAGTGGTGCACCAGTATTGAAATGTGTGGGCCAGTGGGATGGCTTCTTGTCAGAAGGAAGTTTTGTTTGATGGGCATTTGTAAAAGGCTGGCAGGTGGGAAAGGGCAACCGGCACTTGGTCCCTTCCCATTGACTCTAATTTTGGATGTGGGTTGGTAAAGCCATTGCCAGTAGGGATTTTGGCTTCATGTCTGAGAGTTCTTCTGGTGTGTTCAAAGATTCACTATACAAATTGTGCTCCAGTGAGTGGAATGTCTCTTTCTGGTAGCTAATGCCTGGAAATGGTAGACCAGGGAGTTGGAGGATTAGAGCTTGAAAAAATTATTTTACAGCATTAATACATTATGACCAGTTATGAGGTATCTCTCAGGTCATAATTTTCCAGTAATAGTTAATAGAACAGTGAAACTTGTTGCCGTGTGTGTGAATCTTAGGTTCAGTGCTGTCCCTTTAACATTACACTAACATACATTTTCTCTCTCTGTCTCTTGGGGTGAAAGTTTACAGACAAATTCATTTTCCATTCAACAGTTCATACACATTTTGTTTTATGACATTGGTTGCAATCCCCACAGTGTAACAGCTCTCTTCCCATTGCCTCCCCGTGGTTACCTTTTCCCTGTGTCCTCCTTTCCCATGCATTCCTGCCCTCTGAGCTGTCTTCCTGTGCAAATACTGCCCTTCTGTTCTCCCATGATTGATCGTTCTAAAGAGTGTACCTACCTGGTGGAAATGTTCACTTTATATGCCTGTATATTGTCTGGCTGGAAGCCATGGGTATAAGTTCAATTCCAGGCCCCAAGGGTGTCTAGGGGCCATAGTCTCAGGTGGTTCACCAGTCTGTCAGACCAGTAAACCTGTCTTTTTTTATGATTTTGAGTTTTGTTGCATATTTTTCTCCCATTCTATCCAGGATCTCCTATTATGATCCCTCTCCGAGTAGATGACAGTAGTAGCTGGGCACCATCTGGTTCTTTTGGTCTCAGGGTCATGTAGGCACTAATGTACATTTCAATACACTTTCTTGAGAAGGGAGCAAAGGGAATAGTGTTACAAATACTATCCAGGAATTGCTCCATCTCTGTACATCCCCAAAGACTATACATTGAGCTATGAACTTAACCTGGCACTGATGTGTCCCTGGAAGAAAAAGTTCAAGCACCACTCCAAAGGAGTTGTGTTCAGTCTTGAGGAGAATGCTTCCTACCCTTGTCTTTCTTACATTAGAATGTAGTAGTCAACTGTAAATAGCTATACATGAAACTTCTATTTTGTCAATAGAGAAATGATGGCAAGCAGGATGAAGGTAGAAAGAACTGAGGCTCTACCTTGAGTTGATACCAAGAAGAAAGCAAGCATCTTGTCCTCCATCCATTAGGACCATGAATGTGCAGATTGCCCGAATAATCTGAGGCTACAGGGTAGGAAGTGGGGACAGAGGGGGGTACGTGGGGAGTGGCTGGAGGAGTCACAGGAGACTTCTTTAAGCTGAGCCTTGGGATCCAGTAAAGCCTTGGCTCTTAAGCTTATAGTTAAGATGAGTAGATCAGATGAACATTGTAAAGCAAGTAGTGGCAAATAAATGCTAAGTTATTATTGAGCAATGAGTCAACAATGAGTCGACTGTCCCAACAGACAGTATGATTTTTAACAGGTGTGGAATTGTGGCTCAGTCATGTGGGGTTTGTATATTTGTATAAGTATAGTTTCAACTCCTGTCATGAAGCGGGGAAGTGCTTCCTGCAAGTGTGTATGGAGTTGGTTTGCAATGAAGTCTAGTAGAGGAATGTCTGAGAAGTATTAATTATCCTACTTGAGTTTCCAGAACAGATTATCTTCAGCAATTCAGGTTTTCTCTTGTTGGCTGAGAGGAGAGAGTGGGCCTTTGTGGTGAAAACCAAGATAGGGGGTGAGCAACGAGGAGAAAACCCAGAAGTAACATTTTGGTTGGGCTCTGCTGTATCCATGGCATTGGTGAACTCTACCTCAGGGCCCTGGGCCCTGAGGGCTTCATTGATGGGATTTCCTGTTGCCATTGTCATTGAGAGCTGGCCTGTGTTTCTTAGAAGCATTTTCTTCTTGTGGGAATTTATGGAAAAAAATGAGGAGTAAAGATGTTGTTAACTCTGGAAAAATGCTTTAATTGAGCCTGTTAAAAGAACCTAGAAAGAAACTTAGGAGAGTGGAAATTTCAGTTGTGACTTAGAATTCCTTAATGTTAGAGCTAGAAAGAATCTTAACATTTCTTACTCAATCTCCTCCTTTTATAAATGAGGACACTGTAGCTGGGGGAGGTGAAGTGACTTGACCAAGGTCACAGAGATGGTTATTGATGGAGCTGAGTGGAAGCCAGGCTGCCTCATGGACCAGTGCCTTTACCCTAGGGCTTTGAAGGCCATTTTGCTGGTAACCACTACCTTTATTGTGGCCCAGGATTCTTTTCCAGCATTCTTGTTTCTATTCCTGGAACCTGGAGTCATGGAGTAGTGAGGACTCAAGGAAGTACTAAGGCTTCCTTGGGGGACACCAAAGGGAGGAGATCATTAGCGTGTCAACATTGTGTTTTTTTAATCTTCCTAGTGTGTGTGTAGGAGCTCTGGTAGCCTAGTGCCTAAGGCACTTGACTGCTAACCAGAAGGCTGGAGATTCAAACTCACCAGCCACTCCTTGGAAGGAAGATGGGGCAATCTACTTCCGTAGTGATACTGCCTCAGAAACCCAAGGGGGGTCGCTATGAGTTGGGGACAACTCAATGGCACATAACAACAACATCAGGCTGGAGGAGCAGGTAAGGAGTCATCGTAACTGGAGATGGGCTGAGACCAATGGGAATCTGAGAGAAGATGAATCAGGGAATACTCCAGTGAATTCTGGTTTTGTAAATTGTGGTCTAGTGATTTTCTGTGTGACAGTGTGCTAGGCAAGACACCATTCCCCAGGCATAGTAGCCTATTCAGTTAGTTACAATTTAAGTATAAATTGGTTTACTGCAGCTTACTAAAACCATGATTTAAGGAATATTTGCATCCTTTAACATTAATTTTATCATACTTTATGTAAACTTTTTTTTTTTTTTGGTAGAAGTGCAACATTGTGTTTTTTAAATCTTCCGAGTATGTGTGTAGGAGCTCTGGTAGCATAGTGCCTAAGGCACTTGACTGCTAACCAGAAGGCTGGTGGTTCAAACTCACTAGCCACTCCTGGGAAGGAAGATTGGGCAATCTCCTTCTGTAGTGATACCACCTGGGAAACCCAAGGAG
>NW_006926100.1:0-635 GCF_000298275.1 Orycteropus afer afer | reverse complement strand
TTTAGGGGTTGTTCAGTGCAAGCTACTCTGGACGTGCTGAGTGCTCAGCTGGGCTAGGGAACCCTGGGCTGCACACTTTCTGTGGACCACCTGGGTAGGGATTCATGGGATGGGTTGGGGGAATTAGTATTTTTTTTTTTTTTTAAGGTATGTTTGTTTTTTATTCCTGAAGAAGGAATTTGTTTATTTTAGAAAATTCTGAAGAGACAAAACCACTGTCTGACATACTTTCTGGGTGGAGGCTTCAGTTCTGTTGTCCCTATAGTGTGCCCTTTAGTGATGGAAGGTAGGAAACACTAGACTGCCCTTCACCAAACCAAAACCAGACTCACTGCCATTGAGTTGATTTGACTCATAGCGACCCCTCCTTGGATTTCTGAGATGGTATGTTTATGGAAGCAGATTGCTCAGTCTTCCTTCCAAGGAGTGGCTGGTGGGTTTGAACCTCCAGCCTCCTGGTTAGCAGTGAGATGCCTTAGGCACTATGCCACCAGAGCCTTCCAAAAGGCAGCAATTTGGCATGCAGAATTTTGCCTGGGTTCTAATGCCAGCTCTCACCAAAACCAAACTCACTGCCGTCGAGTCAGATCTGACTCATAGCAACCCCTCCTTGGGTTACCGAGGCGGTATCACTA
>NW_006926099.1:7900-8825 GCF_000298275.1 Orycteropus afer afer | reverse complement strand
TAAATGTCACTCTTGTGCTCACGCTCACGTTTGCACTCGCTCCAGACCCAGAGGAAAAAGGAGTCCAAACAAGCTATGAAACTCAGTGCCGTTGAGTCAATTCGACTCACAGCAACCCCTTCTTGGGTTTCCAAGGTGGTATCTCTATGGAAGTATATTGCCCAGTCTTCCTTCTGAGGAGTGGCTGGTGGGCTTGAATCAGCAAACCTCTGGTTAGCAGTTTGATGTCTTATGATATATAATCACATAAGCTTTTAAAGGAAGCTTTTAAAACAGGTGATGGGCACAGAAAATACCATGAAATATGAACTATTCCATTTGATTAGAATAGATTTTCTTCCTTATGATCCACAACCATGTGACAGTGGATGATGATCAGAAAGAAGGCAGTGGTAAACCAAGAACCCACAAATAACCCCAGAATAAGACCCTGGGTTACAAAGAACTGTGAGAAGATGTCTTCAAAGTCACCATCTACCACATAATGACAGAAAGGCAGAGTAATTCTGTGTTTTAAACTTTTCCCAGATGAATAGAGCTAGTAACACGTCTCCACTGTATCTCCATTTCCTGTTTCCTTATTCTGAGACACACACACAGACACACACACAGACACACACACAGACATACATACTTGGGAAGAAAGAGAGAGAGATTTCATAAGGATGCTCTACACTTTAACCAATTAACAGCTACAAAATAAGAAATATGACTATACTATAATTTAATTGTCACCAGCATACAAGAGGGCAATGCCAAAGTTTCCTTTACTTATAATGATTTTTTTCTTATATTGTATTTCTGTTATTCCACCTAACTTATGCCAACTATTCCTGCCTTGTCTCTTTGATGAATGAGAATGACTGAGCCCCACTTTCTTTCTAACATTCGTATCTGCTGAAGTGTTGTTTTCCTTCAGTCATAT
>NW_006926099.1:1930-2895 GCF_000298275.1 Orycteropus afer afer | reverse complement strand
CAATGACATGAGACAAAGTATATGTGAACTGCTGTATGAAAAGTGAATTTACTCTGTAAATCTTCACCCAAATCCTAATAAAAAATAAATAAATAAAATCCCATATTAGTCCTTACAGCCATCCCACTACTAGCGAGCTCTTACTAGTTGTAGCCACCCTGATCATTTTAAACTCCCTCATTTTACTGAGCCTTCTCACCTCTCTCCCTTTACAGGCTCCTTTCTTCTCTCTCCCTCTCATTTTCTCAGCAGAGGTATTTAGCCATTTCTTTTATTATCTTGACCCTTACCCTCAGATCTTCACCTTTGACCCACAAGCAGTTGATCAATGTGTGCTCCTGAATAAGGGCTGTTCCCCTCCCTGTGAGAAATTCTGGTGCCAGAGGTTAAGAAAATATTTTTTACTCCACTCCCTGTAGTGTGTTTAAATTGTATAAACAAATAATCCAAGTGCCTAAATTCAATTTGGTCGTCTAAACTCTAGAAATTGTTGCTTTTGATCAAATAAGCAGTCCCTTGCTTCGAAACCATCGGAGGATTCCTGTTGTCAGTAGGGATGAAGGCCCATATCCTTAACACACTCTATAAAGCTGGTTTGAACTGCCTCCTCCCCCTCTCTGTGCTCCAATCATACTGGCTTCTTCCAATTCCTCGTTTTCAACACTTAACTCCCTCCAGCCTCACAGTATTGCCTCACAGTACTGCTGCTCCTGCTGCCTGGAACACTTTTCTCTTTCTCCCGACCCCTCTCTGCACTAATTCCACACAGCCCTTCAGATCTCAGCTCAACTGTCCAGTCTTCTAGAATACCTTTCCTAATGCCACCTATTCCAGACCTTTACGATACTCAGTAATTTCCTCACTAATGCTTATTACTATGTTATACAATAGAAGCTCTTTTAATTGAATTCCTCAGAGCATTAACTCATGTTTTGAAATTTGCCTGTAAAAATTATTGACACGTT
>NW_006926099.1:0-645 GCF_000298275.1 Orycteropus afer afer | reverse complement strand
TGTGTGTGTGTGTGTGTGTGTGTATAAATGCTGTTGTTGTTAGGTGCCATCAAGTTGGCTCTGACTCACAGCGATCCTATGTACAACAAAACGAAACACTGCCCGGTTGTGCACCATCCTCACATTCCTTGCTATACCTGAGCCCATAGTTGCAGCCACTTGCCAATTCATCTTGTTGAGGGCCTTCCCCTTTTTCACTGACCCTCCACCTTGCATGATATTCTTCTCCAGGGAATGGTCCCTTCTAACAACATGACCAAAGTAGGTGAGACGAAGTCTGGCCATTCTCACTTCCAAGTGGCATTCGGGCTGCACTTCTTCCAGGACAGATTTGTTAGTTCTTCTGGCAGTCCATGGTACTTTCAGTATTCTTTGCCAATACCACACCTCAAAAGCATCAAATTTTCTTTGATCTTCCTTATTCATTGTCCAGCTTTCACATGCATGTGAGGCTATTAAAAATACCAAGCCTTGGGTTAGGCACATCTTAGTCTTCGAGGAGACATCTTTGCTCTTCAGCACTTTAAAGAGGTCTTTTGCAGCAGATTTGCCCAATGTAACATGTCATCTGATTTCTTGATTGCTGCTTCCATTGGTGTTGATTGTGGAACCAAGTAATATGAAATCCTTAACAACTTCAAGCTT
>NW_006926098.1:9707-10187 GCF_000298275.1 Orycteropus afer afer | reverse complement strand
TGTAGATCTCTTATGGTTTCTTGAAGTAGTTTTTTATAGTTTTCTTTGTACAGGTCTTTTGTGTCCCTAGTAACATTTATTCCCAAGTATTTTATTTTTTTGGTAGCTATTGTAAATGGTATTGATTTCCTTTTTCAGCAATCTCTTTGCTGATGTAGAGGAATCCAACTGATTTTTGGATGTTGATCTTATATCCTGCCACAATTCTAAATCTCTCAATTAGTTCTAGTAGATGTTTGACTGAGTCTTTTGGGTTTTCTAGGTAGAGGATCATAGCATTAGCTAATAGGGATAGTTTGACTTCTTCCTAACCAATTTGGATGCCTTTGATTTCCCTTTCTAGCCTTATGGCTCTGGCTAGCACTTCCAGTACAACGTTGAATAGAAGTGGTGATAGTGGGCATCCATGTCTGGTTCCTGATCTCAAGAGGAATGGTTTCAGTCTCCATTGAGAATAATGTTGGCTGTTGGTTTTGCATA
>NW_006926098.1:9084-9607 GCF_000298275.1 Orycteropus afer afer | reverse complement strand
GTACAAATCTTGTTTCATTTTTCTGCAAATGGATCTCCAGTTTTGTCAGCACCATTTATTAAACAAACATTCTCTTCCCCATTTAATGGATTTTGCCCTTTTGTCAAAGATCAGCTGACCATAGGTCGATGGATCTATTTATTTATGGGTTCTCAATTCTATTCCATTGGTCTATGTATCTGTCATTAAACCAATACCAGGCAGTTTTGACTGCTGTGGCTGTGCAGTAGGTTTTGAGATCTGGCAGTGTGAGACCTCCTACTTTGTTTTTGTTCTTCAATAGTGCTTTGCTTATCTGAGGTCTCTTTCCTTTCCACAAAAAGTTAAGTGATTGGTTTTTCCATATCCCTAAAGAATGTTGATAGGATCTGGATTGGGATTGCATTGAATGTATAGATTGCTTTGGGTAAAATTAACATTTTCACAGTGTTCAATCTTCCTATCCATGAGCATGGGATGTTCTTCCATTTGTGTAGATCTCTTATGGTTTCTTGAAGTAGTTTTTTATAGTTTTCTTTGTACA
>NW_006926098.1:6145-7441 GCF_000298275.1 Orycteropus afer afer | reverse complement strand
CTCTGTTCCTGTTGATCTTCCTATTGTTGATTTCTAATTTGATAGCATTATGATCTGAGAAGATGCTTTGCAGTATTTTGATGTTTTTAAATTTATTAAGGCTTGCTTTATGGTCTAACATATAGTCTATCATGGAAAAAGTTCCATGTGCACTGGAGAAGAATGTATATTATGCTGCTGTTGGGTGAAGTGCTCTGTATATGTCTATAAGGCCAAGTTGGTGGAATGTATTATTTAGCTCTTCTGCATCTTTGTTGTCCAGTTGTTCTACCTTTCATTGAAAGTGGTGTATTAAAATCTCCCTCTATGACTGTGGAGTCATCTATTTGGCTTTTCAACTAATTTAAAGTCTGATTTATGTATTTTGGGGCTCTTTCATTGGGTCCACAGATATTTATTATGGTTATATTTTCATGTGCCATTGATCCTTTAATCATTCTTCCTTGTCTCGTATGGTGGTTTTTGTCTTAAAGTCAATCTGATCAGAAATTAATATTGCCACTCCTGCCCTCTTACAGTTGCCATTTGTTTGATACATCTTTTTCCAACATTTGATTTTTAGTCTATTTTTGTCTTTATCTCTAAGGTGTGTGTCTTGTAGGCAGCACATTGATGGGCTTTGTTTTCTTATCCAATCTGCAACTCTCTGTCTCTTGAGTGGTGCATTTAATCCACTAACATTCAGTATAGTAATTGACAAGTATGAATCGGTTGCTGTCATTTTGGTATGTGTTTTTTCATGGTGTCCCTGGTTTCCTTGTTCCATATTATCTTCTGTGGTGAGCTCATTATATTTATGAATCGTGTTATCATTTCCTTTGGTGCTGTTGTTTTAGTATTTGCTGAATTTTTGGCTTGTCCTCTTTTTTATTGTGATATGAAGTTTTATCATTTTTCTTTCAGGTTACCCTATGATTTATAATTTTCTCCCTGAGTTTAGAACAGTCTATTCTATCTTGCAACTCTAACTTCCTCACCATTTAGAAGTTCTGTAACTACACAGTCTTTTCCCTCTTTTTTTTTTTGTAGTTGTCCTGACTTGCCCATTGATGTGTCTGGTTCCCTGTTTACAATCTTGTAAACTCATATTACTTTGGATATGTCCATAGCTGTGGTTTCTGGCTTATGTCATCTTGTGTATTAATGGCTGGTTTTTATTTGCTATTTTTGGTTCTCAGTTCAAAGGATTCCCTTTAGTGTCTCTTATAAGGTTGGTCTGGTATTAACAAATTCCCTTAGTTTCTGCTTATCTGGAAATCTCCTAATTTCACCATCATATTTGAGGGACAATTTTGC
>NW_006926098.1:0-5302 GCF_000298275.1 Orycteropus afer afer | reverse complement strand
GGGTGATTCAGGCTCCTCTTGTTTGTTTTTTTATCATGGGCCCAATGGTGGAGAAGGAGGTGCTGGCTCTTGCTCAGTAAGTGAAGTTGCAGGAGATGTGGGTGTATTTGTTTCTTATGGGGACTGTTTCTATCTCCCACTCAGGTAGACAAAAATTACAATTGAATAACCATCAAAAAACTAAAAGCACATGGACCAAAAATACACCATGTAATCACACAGGAACAGTAACCAAAAAAGAAAAAGGAGAAAAGAAGAAAACAAGAATACCTGCAATATCTTTGGATAGGGCACTAAGAGAAAAAAGGTAGATAAGGAGAATAATGAAGAAAAAAATGGTGGGGGGGGGGAGCACCAACAAGGAATGGGGTTTACCACAAGAAAAAAATAAAAGGGAAACAAGAAAAAAAAAATTTAACCAGGAACTTGGAAAATAACAAAATAAAGGTGTATACTAGGACCTGGGAGGGGAAGAATAGTAAAAAGGAAAAAAGTATTATTAATAATAGTAGTTTTAAAACAGACAAATACAAGCAAATTAAACACCAGAAAATAGAAAGAGACAAAGAAAAAAAAAATCGGTGGAGGACAGTGCAGGGCACCCAGGCTCTGTCCAAGCACACAGACTGGGATGGAGTTCCTGCAGGCCCAGAAGGTAGGTGGGAGTAGGGGGACCAAGTGGGTGTGGTGTATAACAGTAACAAGAGGAATGTTGCACCTTTTCAGTTGTGCAGGTCCGCAGAGTCCTTGGGGTTACTGAAAAGCAGAACCTCTTCTTAAGCCCCTGGAATCTGGTAGAGCGCTGTCTCTTTAGGTTGTCTCTAGCTGTTGGTTATGTGATTTGTTTTGTCTTGGTTTTATGGTTTAATATTTTGAAAAGGTGAAGCTCGTGTATTTTAATTTATTATTGATTCAGGTATGTTGGGTCGCTCTGCTGTTTTCTTTGTGATGGTGGAATCACTGTGTGTAATGTGGATATGTGTTTCTGTTTGTCGTAAAGAGGGTTTAGAGTTCGAAGCAGGAGGTTTTATGGTAATTGGCTGAATATGGTTTCTACTGTTTAATGAGTTAAGTTATTGGCTGAGAAGGTGGGAGCAGAAGAAGGAAAGCTTGGTGTTGCTAGGGTCAGTTTCTAGGGTTTTGCACAGGCTATTATTGATGACGTAGTTATTTACAAGACTGCAGCTCAATCTCAGGAAAGATTCCTGTTTTTAGGGAATCGCCACTTTCCAGCAGACTAAGGCACACTCAAAGATTCTGCTTTCAAGGCCCCTCGGCACCAAAAAGCCGATCCAAAGCAAATTCCCAGGACTGCACTCAGCTGCAGCTTCCTCTCTCTCCCTGCCCTGTCTGCCCGTGGCACTGGCGTAATCCCCCCAGACCACTAATGGCTCAGGAGTTTTGTCTATGATACCGCCCACCTGCAGTGCCAAAGATGCACACGATTTCAGCTGTGCTGGAGTCGGGGGAGTACCTGCTAGTAAACTGTGGTCCCAATATCAGTGACAAAGATATCCAATGTCTCCCAGGCTGACCCAAGCCCACTCAGTGACCCACTGGGAGGGGAGTGAGCTCACCCTCCTGGAGCACCAGTGAGCTCTCTGCTTGAGTTTCAGTGGTGCTGCGTGCACCCATTTGCACTTAGGAGACCCAAATTACCAATAAAATCAGGGGCTGGAGGCAGACCCTTGGGACTGTTTGCTGGGATGTTGGTGTGGTCGCTGGCATGCTGATGTAGGTTGTCTTCTTTCTTGGCTCACAGGGATCTCAGGTGGCCGCCTTTGCCTGCCAGTGACTGCTCCAGGGAAGTTTCCAATGGCTTCTCTCGGCTGCCTGTCCATCCTCCGCCAGGTAGCTCTTTCTTAAATAATCTCCCTGTGCCTTTCCTCTAATTCTGCTCTTCTGTGTTTGGTGCACTCTGATTCAGTGAGCTGTTCAGAGCACCAAAATCCCTAATTCAAACTTCTGTACCTAGTTTTTCAAGCACTTATATGCTACAGGGCAATAGTGTGGTGCTTACTGATGAGACTCCATTTTGAATCCTCAAGAACTGAGCATACTTTAAAAAGTGAACATGTCCTAACTGGGGGAAAAAAAGCTCCTGAATGCATCTTGTTGTTATTGTTGTTAGGTGCCATCGAGTTGGATCCAACTCACAGTGACCCTATGTACACTGCCCGGTTCTATGTCATCCTCACAATCCTTGCTATGCATGAGGCCATCGCTGCAGCCACTGTGTCAATCCATCTTGATGTGGGTCTTCTCCTTTTCCTCTGACCCTTGACTTTACAAAACATGATGTCCTTCTCCAGGGAATGGTCTCTTCTAACAATATAACCAAAGTAAGTGAGACAAAGTCTGGCCATTCTTGCTTCTAAGGAGCATTCTGGCTGCACTTCTTCCAGGGCAGCCTTGTTCTTTCTTCTGGTAGTGCGTGGTATTGTTAGTATTCATTGAAGAATGCATCCTAGACAGAACTAATCAAACACAAAGTGACAAATGGATAATCTTGCTTTAGAACACCCTGTGCCTTGTGAATGTGTATGGAAATGGGCTATGAAGAAAAATCTGCAGAACAACAGTGGCAGTGGCAATATTTGGGAGCACTGGTTAGAGATTGGCAACCTCCAGTCCCACCCCAGGATTCTGTGGGAAATTTCAGGGACTGGAGGAGTGGAATCTGTGACGTAACAAGCTCTCTGGGTGATTTTTGTTAATGTTAAAGTTTGAGGAGCTCTGGTTGCATAATGGTTAAAGCATTCCCCTGCTAACCAAAAGGTTGGTGGTTTGAACCCACCAGCTGCTCCATGGGAAAAAGATGAGGCAATCTGCTTTGGTAAAGATGCACAGCCTTGGAAACCTTATTGGGCCAAAAAACAGAGTGTTCAGAAGAAACAGCCATGAGGCCGGTGTGGCTGGACTAGAGGGAGTGAGGGCAAGGTGAGGAATGAGTGAGAATGGGGCCTCCTGGTCGTTGTCAGGACTGCCTTTTACTCATAGCCACTGGTGAGTTCTAAGCAGAGAAGTACCAAGGTCTAGTGTATGGCTTATCTAGGGAAGAATGGACTGAAAGGACACCAAAAAACCAAACTCACTGCCATCGAGTCGAATTTGACTCACAGTGACCCCCTTTGGGTTTCTGAGGCTATAAATCTTTACAGAAGTAGATTGACCAGTGTTCCTTCCATGGAGTAACTGGTGGGTTTGAACCACTAACCTTCTGGTTTGCAGTCAAATGCCTTAGGCCCTAGACCACCGAGCTGGAGTGAAGGGAGAGGAGGGCAGAAATAAGGGAACTGGTCAGGAATCTCCTGAGCAAATGCCAGTGAGAGATGCTGGTGGGACGCCACACTGGGTGAGTGCAGTAGACAGGGTGAGAAATAGTTAGATTCTGCATGTATTCTGGAGTAGATTGAATAGGGTGAGCAACTGAAGGGCAGATTTGCTTTTTCCTCAGTTTGCTGCTAACCAGAGGCCTCCCTGCCCTTGGTATCCAGCTCAAACTTGACCACTGCCTCGGCCTCTGTAGCCCAGCCCAGGCTTTTGTGCCTTCTGTTTCCCTGGGCCTCTGGGCCCCACCCTGGCCCCCCTGGACCAACACTCACCCTCAGCTCAGTTCAGAAGTCTTCTAAGAAGTCTTTTATGACTATCTTCCCTGCCCCCTAGTCAGCATTAACCAGTCCATCCTTTGTATGACTGGGTGCCTACCAAGAGGAACTTCAAAACATTCTTTCTAAATGTCGAGTGACTCTGCAAGGGAAGAACTATCATCCCACATTTTCAGATTGGGAAAAGGAGATTCAGCAACATAATATAATGTGTTCAAGGTCACTCAACCAGTAAACAGAAGAGTCAAGATTCAACCCAAATACATCTGGTCCAAAGGCTGTACGACATCACCTTCTGTAAGTTTTAAAACCACAGTACCTGGAATGCTTGCTTGGATTTGTTGGCTTGCATGTCTGCTAGCTCTATAGGCTGTGACCTACTCAAAGACCTGACACAGAGGGGTTTCCCAACAAATGTTTGCCAAAGGCTTCCCCTCAACACAGGGTCAAAACCCAGACATAAGATGTCATAGAGAGGTCATGGATCTCTTTGAGATTTGACCTTTTAAAATGATGGCTGTTAATACAAAATAAAATAAAATTATGGCTCTTGCTGCTCTTCCCCAAACTCAGATTCATTCATTCATTTGACAGTCTAATAATATAAACAGCCAATATACAAGTAAACAGATAAGTACACTTAATTTTAGGTAGTGGTAAGTGTGCAAAAAGAAAAACAAGATGATGTAATAAAGCGTTCTCAGGGGGTAAAGAATGGGAGCTACTTGGAGCTGCTTGCAGGGTTTCTTTGAAATGATAAGAAGGAACATACAATGTGAAGATTCTGGAGGAGATTATTATTAGCAAGTGCAAAGGTCCTGAGGCAGGAATGAGCTTGATGCCTGTGAGGAACAGAAAGCAGGCCAAAGTAGAAGAGCAGATGGAATAAGTGGAGAGAGCAGTAGGGGACAAGGCCAAGAGGTAAGCAGGGGCAGCTGATGCAAGGCCTTAGACGGTGGTGACAATATAGATGTATCTGTGAGGACAATGGGGAGCCTTGGAGAGTCCTAATCTTGAGAGAGACATGACTGGATGCACCTCTTATGATAATGAGCATAAACACATAGATGCACAACGGCCTGGGCTCCAAGGGTTAAAGGTTAGGAATTTCTGCTGTGGCATTGAGCTCTGGAATGTATAGGGTAAAAAACAGCCTCTCTGTACTACTTGCTGTATTCTCTTTATCCACATCACCTTCTTCCTTCCCAGTGTAGTTTTGGATCATAACCAGAAAACAACAGTCCTCATTGCTGGCAATCTGCTTTTGGAAAATCAGTGACTGAAAACCCTACGGAGCACATTTCTCCTCTGACACACATGGGATCGCCATGTGCCAGAATCAATTGGATGGCAACTGGTTTCTTAGTAAAGACAATCCCAGGACTCTGCCTAGCAACTCATCTCAATTTGTAACAATTTTTTGTATCAGGATTTCTTGCTTTTTAAGCCTCACCTTTTAAAACCTTCCACTGAAGCTCATTTCCTCTTCTGCCTTATAAGCAAACAAAGAACAGCTGAAAAAGTCTTCCATAGATACCATTATTAAATTACCTTTCTGAAGGAGTTCCAGCAAGATGGTGGACTAGGCAGAAGGACTGCACAGATGCTCTTCAACAAAGAAAAGGGAAACCAATTAACACAGACACAGAAGATAATCTTGGGCCCCTGAACCTTGAAGGGAAGGATACAAAAGT
>NW_006926097.1:7840-9354 GCF_000298275.1 Orycteropus afer afer | reverse complement strand
TGCAGGAAAAATCCCTCTTTGATCTCTTAACCCTAGGCTATACCTCTAACCTTGCTTATGTTAACAACAGATGGCTTCAAGCCTAACTTTTCCTTTCTCTAAATGCTGGGACTTTCCCAGGCTTCAGGAGGAATGTGTGTGTGTGTGTGTGTGTGTGTGTGTGGTGGGGGAACTAGAGGCCAGTTTGACCTTTCATGTTCATCCCTCACTCAACCTTCCCACTAGCCTGTTGTTGTTGTTGTTATGTGTCGTCAAGTCAGACCTGACTCATAGAGATGCCTCCTTGGGTTTCCAAGGTGGTATCACTACGGAAGTAGATTGCCCAACTTTCCTTCCGAGGAGTGGCTGGTGAGTTTGAACAGCCAAGCTTCTGGTTAGCAGTCAAGTGCCCCACTTGTTTAGATTCCATCAAATGATGTTACTTGGTATCCTCGGAACCCACCCTCTCTCTTTTCCTGTTTCCTTGACATTACTCATGCTGTTCTTTGTGTCTAGAAAGCCTCTACTTTTCCCTCACTTGTACAAGTTGAAATCATCCTTCTTCAGAATCTATATAAAATGCCTTGTTCTCCCAGCTCTATCTCAGCTGGGGATAAACATTTCCTCCTCTTTTAAAACTTATCACATTCTGCCTTGAATTATACATGTGTGCAGCAGAGAGCTCCATTAGGATAAGGATTATAACTTATTTATCTTTAAATCTCTCCTGATAACTCACTCCATCCCAGTACCTAAAGTAGTGTGTGGCATACAGGAGGCACTCAACAATTATTTATTAAATTGAATGCTAATGAAGTCTCCTTTTTTATATGTTTAGTGAAGTTGTGTAATGCAGGGATAAATTATACAATCTTTTGGTTAGAAATTGGAGCTTTCTGCCTTAGACCCTGAGGCTAAAATAATCCCATCTTCCTTTCATCACCTTGTCTTTCTGTTTCCCAACCTTGATATGGCATTCTTTTGCTCCTCACACATGGTAGTTGCTCTGACATGGACCTTGGTGCCATTCTCAGCCTCCCACAGCTCTGAATGTAAGCACACACAGGATCATTTTCAGACTGTGTGCAGGATGTTATGCAATGCCTCAGAGCAGTTTTCACAGATCTGGGAGGTGAAGTGATTTCAGCTGCATTCTCATGCATGTCACACGTTCCAGAAGAATTAGTAGAGGGGCTTGAGAAATGATTCCTAAATCCCACAATGTCTTGAATTATCCCAAGGGGTGTTGGAAGTTTTCAAAACAAAGTTAATTGCAATTCGTGGTAATCACACACATATTTAATGCTGTGCAGCATTTTAAGCCAAGATGAATGTTATAAAAATCGAAGAGTCAGAACTCTAAGAGGGTTGCAATGCAGAGCAATTGAATTATTCTCTGAAAAAGAAAAAAGCTTTGTGAAATGATGTGACTCAACACATGAGAAAGTCAAACAAGCTCACATGCTCTGGTAGCACAGTGCCTAAGGCACTTGACTGCTAACCAGAAGGCTGGCGGTTCAAACCCACCAGCCACT
>NW_006926097.1:6289-7510 GCF_000298275.1 Orycteropus afer afer | reverse complement strand
TTTTTTTTCCCCTGGTTCTGAAAACCCAAAACTTTTTATTGATTTAAATTTCTAGATTATGATGATTGCATTCAATCATGTTTAGTCACATTATTTATTCACATTATTCAGTGTCAGGTTTTTAAAATACTGACTATATGGATATTTCATGAAACTTAAAAATGTAGAAACAATTTCTGTCTCTGCTCATTTCCCTCTGTTGCAGAATCACATTACTTTTCTCCTTGTGTACCAACTTTCAGGCACTCTGTAGCCCAATGCTGGCCTGCCCTGATTCACATTTCTCTTAATACATCACAGCTGGCATCACTTCCACTCTCAGCATTTTGTTGCCTTTGTTTCCTCATAACAACCCTCTGAAGCATGTAAGGCAACTCTTGCTGCTTACATTTTATAAGTTAAAGAATCTGAAGTTCAGAAGGTTAAGGGACTCACTCAATATTCCAGCCAGTTAGTGATGGATCCAGGGCTTTATCCCAGTTCTCTGATTCCATAGTCAGTGTCTCATGCTACCCCACTGCTACAAGTCACTTTAAACTTGTGTCACTTAGTCTCCGTCCACTACTTTAATTTCATCCCTTTCCTATCTGTACTTTGAACTATCTCATCTTCCCATCCATATAAATGTTGAGAAACCTTCCTATATCCCTAGCTGGAGATGAATCTGCCCCTCCTTGAATTCCCCAGCACCATTTTTTCCCTTCTCATATGGCATTTGATGATTTATACCTGGTATTAGAATCACTGTCTTATGTGATTTTTTTATCTTCTTATTATTTAAATCCCTTCACCCATATCAAAACTGTCTTGATTATCCATCTATTTTCCCTTCCTTCCTTTCCCCTCCCAGCCCTGATAACCAACAAAGAAAATTTCCTTCTCTGTGTAAACCTTTCCTTGACTCTTTACAATAATGGACTTATGTAGTATTTGTCCTTCTGTGGTTGACTTATTTAACTCAGTATAATGTCCTCCAGTCAGCAATTTGCTGATTCTTCATTATTTAAAGTTGCATAGTATTCCATTGTGTACATGTACCATAGTTTTGTTATCCATTCATCTGTTGATGGGAACTTAGGTTTCTATCTCTTTGCTGTTGTAAATAGTACTGCAATGAACATGGGTGTGTATATATCTATTCGTGTCCCAAGTCTCACTTCCTTAAGATATATTCCTAGTAATGGGATTGCTGGATCAAATGATATTTCTATTTCCAGCTTT
>NW_006926097.1:0-5574 GCF_000298275.1 Orycteropus afer afer | reverse complement strand
TTATTGCTAGAGTGAGATGATATCTCATTTTTGTTTTGATTTGCATCTCTTTAATGGCTAATGATTGTGAGTATTTCTTCATGTATTTGTTGGCTGCCCGAATATCTTTTTTGGTAAAGTGTCTGTTCATATCCTTTGCCCGTTTTCAAATTGGATTGTGTTTTTGATGTTAAGGGTGTTTAAGTTTTCTATACATTTTAGAGATAAGTCCCTGGTCAGATATTTTATTATGAAATATTTTTTTCCCAATCTGTAGGTTCTGTTTTTACTCTTTTGGAGAAGTCTTTTGATGTACATAAGAATTTAATTTTTAGGACCCCCTCCCCCAGTCATCTAGTTTCTCTTCCATTGTTTGTGCATGTTGGGTTATGCTTGATAGCCTATTTATGCCATAAATTAGGGCCCCTAAATTTTCCCCTATTTTATCTTTGATGAACTTTATAGTTTTGGGTTTTATGTTTAAGTCTTTGATCCATCTTGAGTTTGTTTTTGTGTGTGATGTGAGATATAGATCTTGTTTCATTTTTCAACAAATGGATATCTAGTTTTGCCAGTACCATTTGTTGAAAAGACTATCTCTTCCCTATTGAATGTGTTTTGGCCCTTTGTCAAAAATCATCTGTCCGTAGGTGGATGGATTTATTTCTGGACTCTCAATTCCATTCCACTGGTCTATGTGTCTATCATTGGAATTTGGATTGAGATTGCATTCAATGTATAGATTATTTTCGGTAGTACTGACATTTTCACAATTGTGATGGTTATGTTTGCATGTCAACTTGGCTAGGCCTGGTTGAGTGACTGAGCAGCTGAATGTAGTATTCCCCATGATGAGACTGGTAATCAACTTCATGGTGGAATCTACTGGGAGCAGCTGAGTAGCTGCCTTTGGGTATGTGGTCTGCTTCCTGTATATAAGGAGAAGCTTTGAGAATGGTCTCTAGCCTATGGCACGCTTGGACCCTGCATGTAGCCATGTCGTTGCTCAGCAGCCTGCCATGCTCTGCCAACCTTGGGACATACAATATACTTAAGTTAATGGCCTGCCATGTGGTTTAGTAACATTGGGACTGTGCCTTTTTACTTGTCAAACTTGGGGCTTCTCATTCTTTACTCATTGGGCCTGCAGCTGTTTGAGTGAAGTAATGCCTCTAGCTCTAGTAGGCCAGAAGCAGGAGGCAGAGCTGGACCCCAAGGTTGAGGGGTTTTCACCCAGCCCCTAGAGCCTGGTACTTTGAACTTGGACTTAAAGCCTCCAAATTGTAAGAATAAACTTTTGTTTGTTTAAGCCATCCCATTTGTGGTATATTCTTGTCAGAGTGGCACTAGGTAACCAGAACAACAATGTTCAGTCTTCCTATGTGTGAGCATGGGATATTCTTCCATTTATGTAGGTCTCTTACAGTTTCTTGTAGTAGTGTTTTATAGTTTTCTTTGTGTAGGTGTTTTCATTTATTCCTAAGTATTTTGTCTTCTTGGTAGCTATTGTAAATGGTATTGTTTTCCTTATTTCCTTTTCAGAGATCTCTTTGTAGAGGAATCCAACTGATTTTTATATGTTGATCGTGTATCCTGCTACTTTGCAGAATCATTCAATTAGTTCTAGAAGTTTTCTTGCTGATCTCTCAGGTTTTCTATGTATAGGATCATGCCATCTGCAAATAGAGATAGCTTTACTTCTTCTTTGTTAATCTGGATGACTTTTATTTCTCTCTCTTTTTTTTTTTTGCTTGGTTAAGAGTTCCAGTACAATAGTTTTTTTAATGACCTACTCAATTTCTTCCTTTGTTATGCGTCTGCCCAAATTTTCTAGCTCAGTCTGTGCTAATTTAGGTAGGTCTTGTGTTTCTAATGGGGCTCTGGTGGCACAGTGCCTAAAGCATTTGACTGCTAACTGGAAGGTTGGTGGTTCAAACCCACCAGACACTACTCAGAAGGAAGACTGGGCAATATACTTCCATAAAGATTTACCACCTGAGAAACCCAAAGGGGGTTGCTATGAGTTGGAACTGACTCAATGGCAGTGAGTTTGGCTTTTTGGCTTGTGTTTCTAGGAATTTGTCCATTTCTTCAAGGTTTTCAAATTTGTTGGAGTATAGTTCCTTGCAGTATTCTGTTGTTATCCTTTTTATTTTGGTTTGTTCTATTGTGATGTTGCCCATTTCATTTATTATTTGTGTTATTTGCATCTTCTCTCTTTTTTCCTTAGTTAAATTTGCCAATGGTTTGTTGATCTTGTTAATCTTTTTTGGAGAACCAGATTCTAGTCTTGCTGATTTTCTTTATTGTTTTTCTGTTGTTTTTTGTTTCTTTTATGTCTGTTCTGCTCTTTATTATTTCCTTTCTTTTCTCTTTTGTGGCTCTTTTTCTAATTGTTGGAGTTGTTAAGTTAAAATATTGATTTTGATTCTTTCTTCTTTTTTGATGTGTACACTTATTGCTATAAATTGACTTCTGAGTACTGCTTTCACTGTTTCCCAGAGGTTTTGGTAAGTTGTGTTTTCATTCTCATTTGTTTCTAAGAATTTTTTTATTTCACACTTTGTTTCTTATCTTACCCAGTGGTTCTTGAGCAGAGTGTTATTCAGTTTCCATGTATATGAATTTTTTCTCCTAGTCTTTCTATTGTTGATTTCTAATTTTATAGTGTGATCTGAGAAGATTCTTTGTAGAATTTCATTTTTTAAAAAATTTATTGAGGTTTGATTTGTGGCCTAAGATATGGTCTATTGAGGAGAATGACCCATGTGTACTGGAAAAGAATGTGTATTATTTTTCCATTGGGTGGAAAACTGTATTTGTCGATGAGGTCAAATTGGTTGATTGTGTTGTTGAGATATTCTGTATCTTTATTGACTTTTTTTTCTAGTTCTGTCCTTCACTGAAAGCTGAATGTTAAAGTTTATTGTACTATTGTTGTTGTTGTTATTTGCCATCGAGTCGGCCCTGACTCATAGCTACCCCTCCTTGGGTTTCCGAGGCAGTATCACTGCGGAAGTAGGATTGCCCAACCTTCCTTCCAAGGAGTGGCTGGTGGGTTTGAACCACAAGCCTTCTGATTAGCAGTCAAGTGCCTTAGGCACTATGCTACCAGAGCTCCTTGTACTACTGTAGTATTGTCTATTTCTCCTTTCAGTTCAGTTAATGTTTACTTTTTGTATTTTGGAGTTTTTCATTGGGTGTATAGTTATTTATTATTGTTATGTTTTCTTGGTCTATTGACCCTTTTATCATCATACAATGCCCTTTCTTATCTTTTATGCTGGATTTGATCTTGAAGATTATTTTATCAGAAATTAATATTACCATTCCTGCTTTTTTTTGTTTGCAATTAGCTTAACATTACTTTTTTTTCCATCCCTTGATTTTTAATTTATTTTTATCTTTGTGGATGAGTCTTTCGTAGGTAACATATTGAAGGGTTTTGTTTCTTATCCAACTTGCCACTCTTTTTATCTTGACTACTGCATTAAATCCATCAACATTTAGTATTATTAAAGATAGGTATGGATTTACTGTTCTTATTCTTTTGTGTTTTTTGTTGTGGTGCTAATCCTTTCTTTGTTCCAAGTATTTTCCTGTGCTGAGTTCATTTTGTTATCAAGTTTCCTTACCTTCCTGTTCATTATTGTTGCTTCATGTTTACTAAATCCCTATGATTTTCTTCTTTCTTATTTTGGCTAGAAGTTTTATTAATTATCTTTGCAGTTACCCTGTGGTAAATTCTTATCTCCCTACATTTAAAACATTCTGTCCTATATTGACATCTATCTGACTTCTTCTCCATATGGAAGTTTTGTAATTATACCATTCATTCCTTCTATTTATTTTATATTTAGTATCATCTACAGATTTACTCCTCTCATTTTCTATTTTCCACTTTGTAACCTTATTTTATATTTGAGAATTCTTTTCCTGGGTTGGTTTTGAGTGGTGTTGTTACAAGTCTTAATCTTAGGTTGATGTCTTTCATTGTTGGTTTTCTGTTGGAGGGGTTCCCTGTCTTACATCTTTTGACTCCTGTTACAAATTGTGAGTCCCTTCAAGATAAAGTGACCATATAAGTTATGCTCAAAATTGAGACAGTGTTGAGAGAGAATTGAGTACTCCTATTAATTTCACAAGAACAGCAAGTGTAATCTTGGAATGTCGCAAACAAACTATGCCATGTAGAGATTCTATTTAAGGACAAGAGGATGTCTGTATCATTGTTCAATAGGTGAGGGAATGAATGTGTTTCTATAACTAGAAGAATTTTTTTTTTTTTTTGATATGTGCTATGGTTCATGAAGCATTCTAAGCTCCCTTAAGTGTAGATGTTACTGTTACAATTATTATTGCCAACCTGTTAAAGAATCATTAAACATCCATGAACAACAAGGAATGCCATTTTCCATAGGAAAGGACTTCCATTTCAACACCTCAAACAATAAAATTTAATATTTACTCATATCTTTATGTCTACAAGAGCATATTAGAAGATTTCCAAAATATTAGCACTGGGAAGGACCATAGACATCTCTTAGTTCAAAGACCACTTTTTCTGATGAGGAAACTAGAGCCTAGAGATAGGATGAAGAACTTAGGCCCCCTAATTCCTGATCAAATTACAATATTTTTCTCATTAAAACCATGTAATGAAAAGATAAGTTTAGTTGTGTTCCATAAAATGGATGATATATTAATGCTGAATCACTTCAGCATCCTTCATTTAGAGTAAATAACTTGAAGAGACATTGAATTAGAAAATTATTTTGCATTTAGCATGTAGAGAAGACTATGAATCAAGTAAAGAAAATAAAATTTATATAGTTGAACAACATAAATTATTACAGATAATATCTGAGTCATTGAACTCTTGGCTAAAATAAAGTTTCCTAAAAAATGTGGTGCATGTATAAATATGTGTGTATAGGTATGTGAGCATGGGTATATTGATGAATTGCTTTCACAGAGAATTAAAAAAAATTAGTTTTTCATTTATTTTATTGATCCAAATTATTTGGCTTCTGAATGACTTGTTATTCAATTTTGGGGAAAATAGTCATACTCTTGACAGGTCCCCACTTGACTTTATTCTGCAAAGCATACTTATTTGATCACTTATCAGATCACTTATCTGATCCTGTGCAGCTTGATTACAAGCCAGAAGTCACTGCTGGATTAGTTATTAAGTGGCAAAAAATCAAGTTGGCCCTCTTTTCTTCCAATAACTGGATTAAAGTTAAGGAATCTCCAAAAACATGATCTTGAATGAAGTGATCCAGGGAATTCCACTCTCTTCTTTCTGATTGCTGTTTTTGCTATACAAGTTCATGTACACATGGATGGCCCACATGGCTGCCTTTGTCCTTCCTTTATCGAGTGCTAACCCATGTAGTTACTGTAGTTAAGTGTCCTAAGAATGTTATCCAGTTAGGTAATGATATTCTCCAAGGGTCTGATTTCTTTAGAGGTCTATAATAGAAGTGCCTGTATGGTACAAAAGCTTAATAAACAAATGGTTGGCTGTTTAAATATACCCAGAAGTGTCTCAGAAAAAATGCCTGATGATAAACTTCTGAAAGGTCCCAT
>NW_006926096.1:7563-9297 GCF_000298275.1 Orycteropus afer afer | reverse complement strand
TGCTAGTTGGGGTTTAGTCCACTTTTGTATCCTTCCCTTCAAGGCTCAGGGGTCCAAGATTATCTTCTGTGTCTGTGTTAATTGGTTTCCCTTTTATTTGTTGAAGAGTGTCTGTGCAGTCCTTCTGCATAGTCTGCCATCTTGCCAGACAGTAATCTCAATTTTCAAACATTTTTATCACTCCATGAAGAAACCCTATACCTATTACCAGCTGTTCTCATTCTCCCCCTTCCCTCAGCCCTAGGCAACTACTGATCTACTTTCTATCTCTCTAGATTTGCCTATTCTGGACATTTTATATAACTGGAATAATAAAATATGCAGTGTTCCATGACAGGCTGGCTGTTTTGGTTTTCTTTTTCCCATCCTTTCTGTCTCAGGTGTGAGGGGGAGGGCAGAAATGTTCCCTATCCCGGGTCCTAGCGTTTCTTATCCTCTCAAAGACCTTGCTTTAAATCTTCTTCTGATTCTTTAATTTCTTTCTGCTGGTTCTTTTTTTCTTTATTTTTAATTTATAGCAATATACATATGTGTGTGTGTGTGTGTGTGTGTATACATATATATACACAAACATATATGTTTTTCCCCCTTCCATGAGAGCAGGAAAAAAAAAAACCAAACACAATGCCGTTGTGTCAGCTCTGACTGATAGCAACCCCACCTTGGCTTTCTGAGGCAGTATCTCTATGGAAGTAGATTGCTCAGTCTTCCTTCCAAGGAGTGGCTCGTGGGTTTGAACCTCCAGCCTTCTGATTAGCAGTCGAAGGACTTAGGCACTATGCCACCATATTCCCAGCATCTAACATGTTGCTTATTGATTTTTTTTTCCCCCAAAAAAGGTGGTTTGGAGTTAATTCTGACTCATGGTGCCTCCATTTATATCAGAGTAGAACTATGCTCAATAGAGATATATCTTTGTTTTCCCTTTACCCAAGTTAATATGTGTCTACCCTCTTCTTAGTGGTTTACCCTCCCTTCCATGCCCACCCTTGGTAACCATAGAAGAATATTGTTTTCTTTGTGTGTGTGAAACTCTTTTCTTAACTTTTTACAATAGTGGTCTCATACACTATTTCTCTTTTGGTGATTGACTAACTTCACTTAGCATAATGGACTCTAAGTTCACCCATGTTATGAGATGTTTCTCAGATTCATCATTGTTCTTGAACATTGTGTAGTATTCCATTGTGTGTATGTGCCATAGTTTGTTCATCCACTGATGGGCATTTAAGTTGTTGCTGTCTGTTTGCTATTGCGATGAATATGGGTGTGTATGTATCTGTTCATGTCATGGTGCTTAATTCTCTAGGATATATACCTAGTAGTGGGATTGCTAGAACATATGGTATTTATATTTCTAGCTTTTTTAAAAAATACATTTTATTGAAATATAATTTATGGGAAATACACAGAACTAAATGGGATGAGTCAATGCATTTTTATTTCCAGCTTTTTAAGGAAGAGCCATACCGTCTTCCTCAGTCTTTGTACCATTTTACAGTTCCACTGGCAGTGTTTGGGCATTCCAGTCTCTCCACACCCTCACCAACATTTGTTTTCTGTCTTGTTGAACTTTGCTATTATTGCTGGGGTGACATGACTCATTGTTGTTTTGATTTGCACCTCTCAAATGGCTAATCGTCAAGAGCATTCCTTCATGTGTTTGTTAGCTGCCTGAATGTCTTTTGTGGTGAAGTGTCTGTTCATGTCCTCTGCCCATTTTTTTTTTTTTTT
>NW_006926096.1:4999-7253 GCF_000298275.1 Orycteropus afer afer | reverse complement strand
CATTAAAAAGATGAGAAAAAAAGAAAAGACCAAGATGGATGACAGAAGAGACTCTGAAGCTTGCCCTTGAGCACAGAGTAGCCAAAGCAAATGGAAAAACTGACGAGATAAAAGAGCTGAACAGAAGATTTAAAAGAACAGCTCGAGCAGACAAAAAGCCAGTTACTATAATGAAATGTGCAAAGACTTGGAGTTAGAAAACCAAAAAAAGTTTTTTTCTCTTTCTTTTCCTCTTCCCACCTTCTCCCTGTGGTTACCTTTTCTCTGTGTCCTTCTTGCCTGTGCATTCCTGCTTCCCTACATTTCTCCCTATGCAAATACTGCCCTTCAGATCTTCCAAGGTTGATTGTTCTAAGGAGTGGATCTCCCTGATGCAGTTGGTCGGCTATAGACCTGTCTTTTGTTTGGCTGAGAGGTAAGCCACAGAACTGAGTTCAATTCCAGGTCCTAAGACTGACTTGGGGCTATAGTCTTGGGGGTTCCACCAGTCTCTGTCCAA
Organism: Orycteropus afer afer; assembly: GCF_000298275.1. Lineage (NCBI taxonomy): Eukaryota > Metazoa > Chordata > Mammalia > Tubulidentata > Orycteropodidae > Orycteropus > Orycteropus afer. Next base: position 6,754 of record NW_006926096.1, on the reverse strand, counting down.
CCACTAAGCCTGTCCTTTTAATTAAAAAAAAAAAATTGTTTCACAGTTTTTGTCCAACTCTATCCAGGATCTCCAATTTTGATCCCTTTCTGAGTGATTGGCATCAATAGCCAGGCACTATGTAGTTCTTCTGCTCTCAAGGTCATATAGGCTGATGATCTCATGGTCCATTAGTCCTTTGGACTAACTGTTTCCATGTGTCTTTGATTTTCTTCACTCTTCCTTGCTCTGGATGAGGAGAGACCATAGTTTCATCTTAGATGGCTGCTCACAAGTTTTTAATACCCTAATCACTACTTAGGAGCTCTGGTAACATAGTGGCTAAAGCACTTGACTGCTAACCAGAAGGCTGGCGGTTCAAACCCATCAGCCACTCCTCGGAAGGAAGATGGGGCAATCTACTTCTGTAGTGATACTTCCTTGGAAACCTAAGGAGGGGTCGCTATGAGTCGGGTCCAACTCAATGGCACATAACAACAATGATATGTGTGTGTGTGTGTGTGTGTGTTGGCCGTTTGTATATCCTTGTTAATAAAATGGGAGCTCTGGTAGCATAGTACCTAAGGCACTTGACTGCTAAACAGAAGGCTGGCGGTTCAAACCAACCAGGCACTCCTCGGAAGGAAGATGGGGCAATTTACTTCCGTAGCAATACTGCCTCAGAAACCCAAGGAGGGGTCACTATGAGTCGGGTCTGACTCAATGGCACATAACAACAACAACAGTCACTACTTACTGAAGTAAGATGTAGAACAGTATTTTGTATATATGTTGTGCCAGGGAGGTCTGGTAGCTTAGTGCCTAACGCACTTGACTGCTAACCAGGAGGCTGGCGGTTCAAACCCACCAGCCACTCTTCGGAAGGAAGGTTGGGCAATCTACTTCTTTAGTGATACTGCCTCAGAAACCCAAGGAGGGGTCGCTATGAGTTGGGTCCGAATCAATGGCACATAACAACAACAACATGTTGTGCCAATTCAGCTTGATGTCCTCCGTGACCATGGTCCCCAGCCCACAGACCCATAGTAATTGGATTATTTGTCTTTTTGTTGTTAAGTTGTTGAAGTTATCTATAAATGTTAGATACTATCACCTTGTCTAATATATCATTGCCAACATTTTTTTTTTTTTAACTGTGATTTGGGAGAAAGTTTACAGAGCAAATTCACTTTCCATACAGTACTTCACACACATGTTGTCTCATGAAATTGACTACAATTTCCCACAGTGCAACAGCTCCCCTCCCGTTTCCTCCTGATAGTTAACCTCTTCCCTGTGTCCATCCCTCCATGCACTCTTGCTCCCTGAAGTGTCTCCATGTGCATAAACAGCCCCTCTTTCTCCCAAGATTGTTCTCTCCAAGGAATGTATCTACCTCAGGTACATGTTCAACTCATATGCCGGTCTTTTGTTTGGCTAGAAGCTACAGGTGTGGGTTCAATTCCAGACCTGAAGGACGGCTAGGGACCATAGTCTCAGTGGTTCCATCAGGCTCTATTAGACCAGCAAACCTGGTCCCCATTTTTCTTTCCCCCAAAATGATTTTGAGTTTTGTTCCACATTGTTCTCCCTCTCTATCCAGGATCTCCTCTATAGATCCCACTCTGAGTGGTTGACAGTAGTAGCCAGGCACCATCTAGTTATTCTGGTCTCATAGTCGAATAGATTGAGGATTGCATGGTGTACCAGTCACAAGGACTAATTGTTTCCATGAATCTTTGGTTTTCTTCATTCTTCTTTGCTCTGGACGAGGAA
>NW_006926096.1:2656-3308 GCF_000298275.1 Orycteropus afer afer | reverse complement strand
GGTTCTCTTTGACTCATTTGGAGAAGTCTTTGGAAACAGATAAAAATTTAATTTTGGGGAGGTTACATTCATCTAGTTTCTCTTCTGCTGTTTGTGTATTTTGAGTTATGTTTGATAGTCTATTTATGCCATATAGTAGGGCCCCTAAATTTGCCCCTACTTTTTCATTGAGGAACTCTATAGTTTTAGGTTTCACACTTAAAGTCTTTTATCCATCTGGAGATAGTTTTTGTGTATGGTGTGAGGTATAGATCTTGTTTCATTTTTCTGCAAATGGATATCCAGTTTTGCCAGCATCATTTATTGAACAAACATTCTCTTCCTCATTTAATGGATTTAGGCCCTTTGTTAAAGATCAGCTGACCATAGGTCGATGAATCTATTTCTGGGTTCTCAATTCTATTCCATTGGTTTGTGTGTCTCTCATTAGACCAATACCAGGCAGTTTTGACTATTGCAGTTATATAGTAGGTTTTGAGATCCGGCAGTGTGAGACCTCCTACTTTGTTCTTCTTCTTCAGTAGTGCTTTGCTTATCCGGGGTCTCTTTCCTTTCCAAATAAAGTTAGTGATTGTTTTTTCCATATCCTTAAAAAGTGTGGATGGGAACTGGATTGGGATTGCATTGAACGTATAGATTGCTTTGGGTAGAA
>NW_006926096.1:0-792 GCF_000298275.1 Orycteropus afer afer | reverse complement strand
TTTGTAGGCCTGTTGGTGGAGAAGGAGATTGTGACTCTCACTTAGTAAGTGAAACTGCAGGAGGTTTGGGTGTAGTTATGTCATATGAGGACTATTGCTGTCTCCCACTCAGTTAGACAAAAAATAACAGTTGAATAACCATCAAAAAAGTAAAAGCAAATGGACAAAAACACACCATGTAATCAAACAGGAACAGTAACCAAAAAAGAGAAAAGGGAAAAAGGCAAAAAGAAAACAAAACAAAAAAACACTGGAATATCTCGGGAGATGGCAATAAGAGGAAAAAGTAGAGAGGGAGAATAATGAAGGGAAAAATGCAAAAAGAGAACAAGGAACGGGGTTACCCACAAGAAAGAAAAAAAAATTAGAACCAGGAACCGGGAAATGAAAAATGCTGAAAACTAGAACCTGGTAAGGGAAGAATAAAGAATGATAATAAAAAGGAAAAAGTAATGATAATACTAGTAGTTTTAAAACAGACAAAAACAAACTAAAAAAAAGAAAAAACAAATCTGGATAGGGTGGGGCAGGGCACCCAGACTCCATGGGAGCACACAGACTGGGATGGAATTCCTTGTAGCCTATAACGTAGTTGGGAGTGAGGGATGGCAGCACCTCTGTTCACCAAGAGGGTGTAGGGTATAAAAGTAACAAAGGGAATGTCGTACCTTTCTAGTAGTCTATGCTTCCAGGATGTCTTTGCATTTCCCAGCAAGCGGAGCCTGTTCTTAAGTCCCTGGAATCTGGAAGAATACTGTGTTGGATTGGGTTCTCTAGAGAAACACAAAACCC
>NW_006926095.1:5741-9151 GCF_000298275.1 Orycteropus afer afer | reverse complement strand
TCACTTTCAGCAAGCAAAGTTGTATCATCAGCATATCTCAGGTTGTTAATGATTCTTCCTCCAATCCTGATGCATGTTTTTCTTCATATAGTCCAGCTTCTTGGATTATTTGCTCAGCATATAGATTGAATAATTATGGGGAAAGGATACAACACTGACTCATTCCCTTCCTGATTTTCAACCATGCAGTGTCTCCTTGTTCCATTCGAACAACAGCCTGCTGGTCAAGGTACAGGTTCCTCATGAGTACAATCAAGTGTTTGGGAATTCCCGTTCTTCTCAATATTATCCATAATTTGTCATGATACACACAATCAAATGTTTTCATAGTCAATAAAGCACAAGTAAACATCTTTCTGGTATTGTTCGCCTTGAGCCAAGATCCATCTGACAACAACTATGATATCCCTTGTTCCACATCCTCTTCTGAGTCTAGCTTCAACCTCTGGACGTTCTCTGTCAATACACTGCTGCAACCGTTTTTGAATTATTTTCAGTAAGATCTTACTTGTGTGTGATATTAATTATATTTGATAATTTCCACATTCTGTGGGATCACCTTTCTTTGGAATGAGTACAAATATAGATCTCTTCCAGTCAGTTGTCCAGGTAGCTGTCTTTTAAATGTCTTGGCATAACTGAGTGAGTCCCTCCAGTGTGTCAGCTATTTGTTGAACTGTCTCAATGGTTATCCCATCAATTCCCGGAGCCTTGTTCTTTGCCAGTTCCTTCATTGCAGCTTCAACTTCCTCCTTCAGCACCATTGGTTCTAGATCATATGCTACTTCCTGCAATGGATGAAGATCAACCAGTTCTTTTTGGTACAGTGACTTGTGTATTCCTTCCATCTTCTCTTGATGTTTCCTGCATCATTCAATATTTTGCCCTTACAATCTTTAAATATTGCAACTCAAGGCTTACATTTTTTCCTCAATTCTTTCAGTGTGAGAAATGCTGAGTGTTTTCTTCTCTTTTGGTTTTCTAACTCAAGGTCTTTGCACATTTCATTGTAATAATTGGCTTTGTCTTCTCGAGCTGCTCTTTGAAACCTTCAGTTCAACTCTTTTATCTTGTCATTTCTTTCATTTGCTTTAGCTACTCTCCACTCAAGGGCAAATTTCAGAATCTCTTCTGTCATCCATTTTGGTCTTATCTTCTTTTGTTGTCTTTTTAGTGACCTCTTGCTTTCTTCATGGATGATGCTCTTGATGTCATCCCACAATTCATCTGGTTTCCAGTCATTGGTGTTCAATGCATCAAATCTATTCTTTAGATGGTCTCTAAATTCAGGAGGGATATATTCAAGATCATATTTTTGCTCTTGTGAACTTGTTTTAATTGTCTTTAACTTCAAGTTGAACTTGTATATGAGCAGTTGATGATATGTTCCACAACCAGTTCCTGGTCTGGTTTTGGCTGAAGACATTGAGTTTCTCCATCACCTCTTGCCACAGATGTAGTCAATCTGATTCCTGTGTGTTCCATCTGGTGAAGTTCATGTGTACAGCTGCCATTTGTGTTGTTGAGAAAGATGTTTGCAATGAACAAGTCGTTGGTCTTGCAAAATTTTACCATGCTAGTTACAGCATTATTTCTGTCACCAAGGTCAAATTTTCAACTATCGGTGATTCTTCTTTGTTTCCAACTTTTGCATTCCAGTCACCAGTGATAATTAATGCACCTTGATTGCAAGTTCGGTCAATTTCAGATTTTAGAAGTTGATAAAAATCTTAAATTTCCTCATTTTTGGGTTTGGTGTTTGGTGCATAAATTTGAATAATAGTCATATTAACAAGTTTTCCTTGTAGGCATATGGATAATTTCCTATCACTGACAGCATTGTACTTCAGGACAGATCTTTGAAATATCCTCTGTGATAATGAATGCCATATCATTCCTCTTTAAACTGTTATTCCCAGCATAGTAGATTATATGGTTGTCTGATTCAAAATACCCAAAAGCAGCCCATTTCAGCTCACTCATGCCTAGGATATCAATTTTCACGTGTTCCATTTCATTTTTGACAACTTCAATTTTCCTTGATTCATACTTTGTACATTCCATGTTCCGATTATGAATGGATATTTGTTGCTGTTTCTCCTCAATTTGAGTGGTGCCACGTCAGCAAATGGAGCTCTCGAAAGCTTTACCTTATCCATATGAGTAAGACTGATTTTACTCTGATAATGCAGCTCTTTCCCAGTCTTACTTTGAGAGCTTTCTAAGCTAAATGACTCATCTTCCTCCTCTGTATTGGACAATGTTTCTGGACTATTCATAAATTTGCACAGTAATGTATCAGACAGTGTTTCTCTGCTATTCATAAAGTTATCCCTGGCCAATTCCTTGAGAAGTGGATGGCCTCCTCCTTCTTCCTTGTCTGTCTCAGTCTGCAAGCCTGGCTGATACCTGTGCAACAGGTGAACTCCATTGGGTTTGAAAAACCAGTGGCACAGTCTCAAGCCTCACAGCAACATGTCACCACAGTAGGACAAACCAACAGACAAGTTTGTCTCCCTTAGCTGTTAGAAACCCCTCCAACCACCCTTACCTGGATCCCTGGAGCTAACTCCTCGATCTGTTCCAGTCCCCTTTGCCTTTTCTTTCCTCTCCCTGCTTCCTGCCTCGCTGCTTGTGGGGGGTGGCCTGGGTTCCCTCTCCTCACCTGGTTCCCTGCAATTGACTCCTCGATCTGTTCCTATCCCCTTTGCCTTTTCTGTCCTCTCCCTGCCTTCCCAACTCGCTCCTTGTGGGGCATGGCTTGGGTTCTCTGTCTTCACCTGGGTCCCTGTGATTGACTCCTCAATCTGTTCCAGTCCCCTTTGCCTTTTCTGTCCTTTCCCTACTTCCCCCCTCGCTTCCTGTTCTTAGGTCCCTGGAATCCGAATGAGAATGCTATCACTTTAAAATCCAAAATGGTTGCCACTTGTAAACATTCAAAATGGATGCACCGTCAGTAACTTTAAATATCCAAAATGGTTGCCACTTGTAAACATTCAAAATGGCTGAGCCCTTGATCACTTTAAATATCCAAAATGGCCACCCCTTGTAAACATTCAAAATGGCCACACCCTCGGTCACTTTAAATATCCAAAATGGCCACCACTTGTAAACATCCAAAATGGCTGCACCCTCTGGACAAACAAGAAGGTCAGTGGGGGAAAAAAAGAAAAAAGAAAACCTGCAATATCTGGGGATAGGTCAATAAGAGAAAAAGACAGAGAAGGAGAATAATGAAGAAAAAATGGGAAAAATGCAAAGAGAAAACAAGGAACAGGGTTAACCATGAGAAAAAAGAAGAAAAAAAAAAAATTGCAACCAGCAACAGGGAAGAGAAAAAAGCTGAAAACTAGGACCTGGGAGAGGCATAATAGTAAAAAGATCAAAATTATTAATAATAGTAGTAGCTT
>NW_006926095.1:0-5331 GCF_000298275.1 Orycteropus afer afer | reverse complement strand
GAGACTGAAAATACCATGGCTTGGGTCCGGCACACCTTAGTCTTCAGAATGATATCTTTGCTTTTTAACATTTTAAGAGTTCTTTTATAGTAGATTTGTCCAAAGTAATACACTGTTTGATTCCTTGACTGCTGCTCCCATGGGTGTTGGTCACTGATCCAAGGTAAACGAAATCCTTGACAGCCTCAATATTTTCTTTGTTTATCATTATATTGCTTAGTGGTCAGATAATTATGAGGATTTTTATTTTCTTTATATTCAGGTGTAATTCATACTGAAGGCTATAGTCTTTGAACTTCATCCGTAAGTGCTTCAAGTCCTCTTCACTCTCAGGAAGCAGGGTTGTGTTATTTGCATATCATAGGTTGTTATTGAGTCTTCCTCCAAACGTCATGCTGTGTTCATCATCATGCAGTACAGTTCTTCTTCATACAGTTTCTCAGAATATTTGCTTAGCGTACAGATTGAATATAGTATGGTGGAAGGATGCAGCCCTGATGAACACCTTTTCTGAATTTCAACCATGCAGTGTCCCCTTGTTCTTTTGAAGCAACTGTCCCCCTTGGTATATTTACATGACCACAATTAAATGTTCCAGAAGCATAAATATTATCAAATGAAATGTTACTATCAGATTCTTCAGTGTTGTTTTTTTTTTTTATAATTCTTCAAACATCATTATGAAAAATAGCAATAGTAGTATGTGTGCAAAATCTTGTACCAGAATCTGGTTCTTCAATAATAAAGACCACATGGCCAAAACAACTACAAAATGGGCAATTTTTTTTTACAAAATAATAAATTTATCATCAGCATATGTGAAGTGACTTATGTATAGGGTTAATTCATTGCCTGGATTGATATTCGTTCCTGCTACCTTTCCCAGAAGCTTGTTACAAACCTATGAACGTCATTCTCTGTTGCCAGGTGATATGAATATTGATTAAAATAAAGCTACAGATTTTACTGCAAATGTCTTCAGTGAATTTTTAGACTACATAGGTGTTCTCTGATTTTTTTTTTTTTTTTATACCGGATATTGCAGGAACAAATGTCACTAACTTACAATAGAAGAATTAAATAGACAAAAGCTCATCTGAATTCAAATGTATAGATTAACTTCCAAAAATTTCAAGTACTTAAATATATCTTTAAACTTTAAAGATATGTTCCATAAAAAGTTTGTATAGAATATTAGCTATTCAGCTTTCATCCTTAAATCCCTAAAGCTTTTTATACATAATTTCATATGTGTGTAGTTGTGGGTGTAAATATTAGCCATCAGTCAACTTCATTACAAGTGAGGGTCATAATGTGATGTCTACAGCAATGTGATTTGCTTCCCCAGAAACATGCACAACTCACCCAGGTGTAGAGTTTCTTATTATTATATTTTAAATCATGCAGCTAACAGTAGGTTTATTTAGCTTGAAATATGTCTATTGACTACAAATGCCACAAGACCCGTAATTTTGTTATTTGACGGCAGTAATGCTATTTTAGAACAAGGATAAGTGGATCCTATCTATCTATCTTCTTGTTATGCTGATTTGTGCCCAGCAACTATGATACTAAAGTAAAAATATTATAATAAAAAGTGTCCCAAAATTGAATTATTTCACATTTTATATCTGTCACAATCCTGTTTGGATAAATCTAGGTTAAACATAGTAATATTTGGTGGATATGATGCATCCATAATGCCCAGGGCTTATTCAAAGTTTGAAGATTTAAATCTAAGGTTTATATGTAAGGATAGATATAAAATAATGCAGAATTAAACAAAAAAGTTTATGGTTGGCTTTTGAGTTAATACAAAATATACCAAAATATTGCATCATATCCTTTTAATCTGTGGATTAAACTTGCATGCAAACTGCTTTGTGAAAGAAAGAAAATAAGAAAAATACTCAGATACATACAAGGCTGACTAAAATGCTGTTTTAATTCATATTATTGGTAACTCAGCAGCCTTTTCTCCCATGGGTAGTGCATCCAGTATTTCAAAAAATTGGACAAGAAGTGCAATTTATTGAACTAGAACTCAATACATCACACACTTTTGAAATAGTGCAGTGCCTCACTCATAGAAACATCATTATTATCATTATACACTGTGACATTTTAGACAACGGAAAATACTGCATTTGCCACCACAGGGGCAAAGTGCCCTGCAGAACAGAAACCACTGTGGAGGATTTTTCTGCTGACACATTTCTGCTTTGGTGAACTAACAGTTTCAATTACAGTGCAAAGAGGAATAGTAAGGGCCTGACTTTCCTTACATTGAAATGAAGTATTTTCCATGGACGGATTGTGAAATAGAAGCAGCTTACAGTTTAATTTCACTTTATCCTTTGTTGCTTCCTATATTAAGAAAATATGATGAATGTAATACTATAAAAATCCTACCTGCTCGGGAAAATGCAAAGAAAAAATAAGCACTTTGTGAAGAAAACATTTGACTAGTCACATGTCTTCACAGATAATAGAGTCCTCATGTAGTGCAAATGTTAAATACTTGATCTCAAACAGACAGGCAGACAGTACGAACCAGAGGACAAACCTGGTGGTCTGTTTCTGAACAGTCACAGACTTGAAAACCTATACAGTTCGACTCTGCAAATACGGGATGACCATGAGTCAGAATTGATGCCATACAACTAACAACTATGGCAACAGCAACAGATTATATGCTTCAGCATTGTGATTTTCAATAAAATATATAGAAAAAAATTAAATTATTTCATATAAATTTAGGTGCTCTGGTGGCGTAGTACCTAAGGCATTTGACTGCTAACCAGAAGGCTGGTCGTTCAAACCCACCAGATACTCCTCCGAAGGAAGACTGGGCAATCTACTTCTGTAGTGATACTGCCTCGGAAACCCAAGGAGGGGTTGCTATGAGTCGGATCCGACTCGACAGCACATACCAACCAACCAACATTATAAAGGAATTGTAATTATTGGTAGTATTAAGTTCTAGCTGTATTCATGGGAGTGAACGACTAAAAATGTCATAGGTAGAAAAGGTCATAGGTGGATAGGTCTAGAAATAGGTGTCGGGGTATTTAGAATCTCTTGTGTGAAAACAGAAATCTTCAATGATTTTCACAACAATGATTTCAGAAATAAGTAATGATATCAGTCAGCCAAAACCTGAACTATTCAAAATATTCTGGTGGGAAGTTAATTTTTCAGTCTCGAGTGGTTTCCACATATGTATGTCCTTACCACGTACAGCTGAATCTTCAAGGAGGACCCTCTGTAGCTCTGCAGAGAGCTCTCTGGACAGCCCTCTCCTTTCTACGGCTCTTTCCTGACACCTCTAGCTGTCTTGCTCTCTCAGCTCTGTCTCCTTGAGTCAAGAGTCAGCTGGTCTCCACCTCAGTTCAGACATATATACATCTGCCTACTCAAAATTTCCTTCTTGATAACAAGTCTCTTAGAATAACAATGTATGGATTTATGTGTATACATTCATTATTTATAAATCTTGGTGTAAAGTATGTGTATCACAAAATTTAAGAAGAATAACAAAATATGCAATACTCATTACAAATTTCATACAGCCATTTGATGCTCACAGAGTGTATTCATTGAACTGAATTCCTGCGTGTATAGGCAACTTGTTGTTGGAATTCACTATGATTTGACCAAATCAGACTATGAATAAATTCTTGATTAGTGTCCAATTCAGCAAAGAAGTCACTCACATCACTGATGGAGTATAGTTCTGGCAAGAATGTTGCTTGATATTTTCATTCACTTTAAAAAAAGAGATGAAAATAAACTATGAAGAACTTTTCTCATACAGCAATAATGTTTAGAGACATCTTTGCTGAATTGGATTATACTTTTTGAATACTAGAAGAGTAATCTTTCAATATTTTCATGCTCTTCACAATGTAGCAACTACTTGATACATTTTAAGTTTAATATGTATTATTATTCTATTTTCCATCAATTTCCTATTTCTAAGCATGCCTGGGCTTACACAAGTCCTGACTGGTAGCATTAGGAGAGTTCTACAGCTAAAATATACGTCCTTTGGAGACACAAGTTGTTTGAGATAGGCTGCTTACTTAAGAGTTGGCAATGAGAACCCATTCAGAGTTGCCAAGGCAGAAATAACTAACAATCTCTTTCTGTAAAGATTATACAGCCAAGAAAATCCTAAACAGCAGTTCTATTCTGTCACACAAGAGGTCACCACGAGTAGGCATGATCTGGATGGCAACAGGATTGGTTTTTTTCACATAGTTAAAATATTTGTACAATGCCCTCTTTGAAGCTCCCAACATGGTATCAACAACAAGGTTAGAACATTATACACAGACCAAACAAACCAAATTCACTGCCATCGAGTCAGACCCAAATCATAGCGACCCATCCTTGAGTTTCTGAGGCAGTATCACTACAGAAATAGACTGCCCAATCTTCCTTCCGAGGAGTGGCTGGTGGCTTTGAACCATGAACCTTCTGGTTAGCAGGCAAATTCCATAAGCATTACACCACCAGAGCTCACATTACAATACAGCATTTCTACCACATCCATAAAACCAATGTAAATCTCTAAAGCTCCAATAAAAAACTGAAGTGTACAAGACATTTACCAACATAACAACTTCCACATTTACAGCTAAGGGACACTGAGGACATTTTTTCATGCTGTGTCACTGTTATTGCTATCCTTTTCCAAAATATTCCACCACCATTACTATAAAATCAATGTCCCCAAAACAAAATCTTCCCCTTTTCTCCTTCTTCCTACTCCTGATAACTGCTAATAAAATATCTATCTACATATCTATCTATACATACATATATATTTTTTTCATACATATGTAGAAATTTTCCCTCCTCTCCCCTCCCATCTCTGCCTGATAAACAACAAAGAAACTTTCCATCTAAGTATAAATCTTTCCTTGACTTTTTGCAATAGCAGACTAATTCAGTATTTGTACTTCTGTGATTGACTTATTTCACTCAGCATAATGTCCTCCAAGTTCATCCACATTATGTGGTATTTTGCAGAATTTATGTTATTCTTTAGGGCTGCATGGTACTCTATTTTGTGTATGTACCATGGTTTCCTTATCCATTCCTTGACTGATGAACACTTAGGTGGTTTCCATCTCTTTGCATTTGTGAATAGTGTTGCAATGAACATGTGTGTGAATAAGCCAATCATGTCCTGGCTCTCACTTCTTTATCATAGATAATCTAGTAATAGGATTGCTGGGTCAAATTGTATTTTTATTTACAATTTTTTAATGAATCACCATACTAATTTCTACAGTGGTTTTTCATTTTAAAAAGCAAAAAAAA
>NW_006926094.1:6205-9280 GCF_000298275.1 Orycteropus afer afer | reverse complement strand
GCTCAGGGGTCCAAGATTATCTTCTGTGTCTGTGTTAATTGGTTTCCCTTTTCTTTGTTGAAGAGGGTCTGTGCAATCCTTCTGCCTAGTCCGCCATCTTAGGTACATAGTTTTTATGGTCTGAGCAGCCCTAGTCCCATCTACTCCTACCTGTTATTAAAGCCATAATTGGCCAGAAAGCACAAGTAGCCTAAGGCCCAAGCCAACTCCTCCTTGGATATTGGGATAAATTCTCCTGAGATTGTGTGTGCGTGTGTGTGTGTGTGTGCTTTTCAGTCTCTGTCCCTGGACCTGTTTCCTCCAGTGCTGGTGCCTTTACTCTGAATAGTCTTATTCTTGGAGTGACAAGTCCAAGACTCTACTCTGGACTTAGAAAAAGTAGCACCCTCCTCAGAGGTCTGCCCAACTCTCTAGACTTACTATGATCCTGACTGGTCTCCCCATTGCTCTCCACACAAGACAGTTTAATTTCAAAGTTCAAGTCCAAAACCTTAGCTGACCATGAAGCAAATGGAGCTGAACTTTTAAAATGCCTATTCACTTAAGACATCACTAAAAAAGAAAACTACAGACCCATATCCCTCATGAATATAGATGCAAAAATCTTCAACAAAATACTAGCCAATAGACTCCAACAACATATTAAAAAAATAATACATTATGACCAAGTGGGGTTCATACCGGTTTGCAGGGATGGTTCAACATTAGAAAAACAATCATCATCATCCATCACATAAGTAAAACAAAGGAAAAGAACCACATGATCATATCAATCAATGCAGAAAAGGCATTTGATAAAATCCAACACCCATTCCTGATATGGAAAACCCAATCACTAACTTTATGTGGAAAGAGAAGAGATCCTGGATGAGCAAAACACTATTGAAGAAGAACAGCAAAGTAGGCCATCTCCCACTCCCAGATCTCAAAACCTACATACAGCCACAGCAGTCAAAACTGCCTGGTATTGGTACAATGGCAAACACATAGACCAATGGAATAGAATTAAGAACCCAGAAAGAGATCCATCAACCTATGGTCAGCTGATCTTTAAAAACGGGCTTAAATCCATTGAATGGGGAAGAGATTATCTGTTTAACATGGTTCTGGCAAAACTGGATATCCGTTTGCAGAAAAATGAAACAAGATCTGTACCTCACACCATACACAAAAGAACTAACTCCAAATGGATCAAAGACTTAAATGTGAAACCTAAAAACTATAAAGTTCCTCAAGGAAAAAATAGGAGCAATTTAGGGCCTCTTACATATAGCATAAATAGACTATCACACATAACCCAAAATGCACAAACAGCAGAAGAGAAACTAGATGAATGGGATGTTCTAAAAATAAAATTTTTCTATGTTTTCCAAAGACTTCTCCAAAAGAGAACCTACAGATTGGGAAAAAATATTTGGCAATGACATATCTGACGAGGGACTTACATCTAAAATTTACAAAAAACTCCAACACCTCAACAACAAAAAGACAAAGAATCCAATTTAAAAATGGGCAGAAGAAATGAAATAGACACTTCACCAAAGAGGATATTCAAGCAGCCAACAAACACATGAAATGTTCACAATCACAAGCCATTAACCAAAACCTAACTCACTGCCATCAAGTCAGATCCAAGTCATAGCAACCCCTCTTTGGGTTTCTGAGGCAGCATCACTATGGAAGTAGATTTCTCAATCTTCCTTCCGAGAAGTGGCTGGTGGATTTGAACCACCAGACTTCTGGTTAGCAGTCAGATAACTTAGGCACTATACCACCAGAGTTCCTACATTAGCCATTAGAGAGATGCAAATCAGACCAACAATGAAATATCATCTTGCTCCAGGACTGGTAACAAAGTTCAATAAGACAAAATAAAAAATGCTGGCAAGGATGTGCATTGCTGGTGGGACTGTAAAATGATACAACCACTGTGGAAAACAGTATGGCAATTCCTTAAAAAGTTAGAATTAGAAATACCATTTGACTCAGCAATTACATTACTAGGTATATATCCTAAAGAAGTGAGAGCCAGGACAAGAACAGATATATGTACACCCATGTTCATCGCAGCACTATTTACAATAGCAAAAAGATAGAAACAACCTAGATGCCCATCAACAGAAGAATGGATGACTAAACTATGGTACATATATACAATGGACTACTATGCAACACTAAAGAATAATGTAGAATTTGCAAAACACCACATAACATGGATGAACTTGGAGGACATTATGCTGAGTGAAATAAGTCAACCACACAAGGACAAATATTGTATTAGTCCATTATTGTAAAAAGTCTAGGAAAGATTTATATATGGAAGGATATTTTCTTTGTTGGTTACTAGGGAGGGAAGAGGAGGGGAAGGAACATTGCTAGACAGGTAGGGACAAGTATTGATTTGGGTGAAGAGAAGGGCAATGGACAAAATGTGAGTGATCAATATAGTGGCACTGAGGAAGAGAAAGACATAGAAAGGTGTATGGGAGGTACAGACGACAAAGATGAACCCTCTGCACATAAGGTACTGTGTCGTCAGTGATGGCAAATATTGACCTATGGGCGACTAGTTGGGTGGACAGGCTGAACAATTAGGTATGTCTATACAGAAGGGGAGTGTACCCACGACCATGTATAGGGTTGTCAAACAATTTTTCTACAAATGTATTTGTATGTTCTGTAAGAATTTCTAGGTATACAATAGAGCTGACAAGGTACAAAAAGTGACCAGAACCAGCTACCCAAAGGGAGCAGGTAGGTGGACCTGTGGGTTTGGGGCCAGGTTCACAGGGGATATCAAAATCAATTGGCATAGCATACTACACAAAAACATTGTTCCACATCCTACTTTGGCAAGTAGCAACTGGGATCTTAAAAGCTTGCAAGCAAACGATAGGTCTCTCCTTGTCCAGACCAAAGAATGAAGAAAACCAAAGATTCATGGGAACAATTAGTCTAAGCAACTGGTATACCATGCAATCCTCAACCCATATGACTATGAGACCATAAGACTAGATGGTGCCCGGCTACCACTGTCAACCACTTGGAGGAGGCTCTATGTAGGAGATTCTGGAT
>NW_006926094.1:3661-4395 GCF_000298275.1 Orycteropus afer afer | reverse complement strand
TGCCTTAGGCACTACGCCACCAGAGCTCCTGGGAAAGAATTCAGGGAGACTTAATTAATTACCTGAGGCATCGGATGTCATTGGAGAAATTTTGAGTTGGAATTGATTCAGTGATAAATACATAGAAAGCTAAACAACAAAAGAAGATTATTATCAGTTCCAAGGAAAATAAAAACCTGCAGGGAAGATAAGTAATCATAGTTTTACTGTGTAGCTTAGTTTAACATGAAATTCCTGGGTGGGACAAACACTTAACACACACACACACTGCTAACCAAAAGGTTGATGGTTTGTATCCACCCAGAGGTGTTTCACAAGAAAGGCCTGGTGATCTTCAAGGAAAAAAAAACCCTATGGAGCAACTATTCCAGAACATAGAAAAGGATGAAGTATTCCCAAATTCATTTTATGAAGCAAGCATAATCCTGATACCAAAACTAGGCAAAGACACCACCAGAAAGGAAAACTACAGACAAATATCCCTCATGAATATAGATGGAAAGATCTTCAACAAAATACTAGCCAATAGATTCCAACAACATCATCAAAAAAGAATACATCATGATCAAGTGGCATTCCTACCAGGTATGCAATGATGGTTCAACATTAGAAAAACAATGTCATCCATCACATAAGTAAAATAATGGAAAAGAGTCATGTAATCATACCAATAGATGCAGAAAAGGCATTTGATAAAATCCAACATCCATTCCTGATTTAAAAAAAAAAAAAAA
>NW_006926094.1:0-3296 GCF_000298275.1 Orycteropus afer afer | reverse complement strand
AGGAGTGGCTGGTGGGTTTGAACCGCCAGCCTTCTGGTTAGCAGTCAAGTGCTTTAGCCACTATGCTACCAGAGATTTGCTGATATGATCCTATATATAGAAACCCAAGAGATTCAGCAAGAAACCTACTGGAGCTAATTTAAGATTTAGCATTAATTAATTAATTTAATTTAAGATTTAGCATTGTGGCAGGCTACATGACCAACATACAAAAATCAGTTGGATTCCTCTATACCAGCAAAGAGGTCTCTGAAAAGGAAATATGGAAATCAATACCATTTACAATGTTGTTGTTGCTGTTGTTGTTATGTTGTTATGAAGCAGTCAAGTGCCTTAGGCACTACTCTACCAGAGCTCCCACCATTTACAATAGCTACCAAAAAAATAAAATACTTGGGAATAAATCTTAACAGGGACACAAAAGACCTGTATAAAGAAAACTACGAATCACTACTCCACAAAACCGTAAGAGACCTACATAAATCAAAGAACACATCATGCTCATGGATAGGACAATTGAACATTGTGAAAATGTCAGTACTACCCAAAGCAATCTATACATTCAATGCAAACCCAATCCAGAATCCATCAACTGTGTTTAAAGACATGGAAAAAACAATCATTAATTTTATATGGAAAGGAAAGAGACCTTGGATAAGCAAAGCACTGGTGAAGAAAAACAACAAAGTAGGAGGTCTCACATTCCCAGATCTCAAATCCTACTACACAGCCACAATAGTCAAACAGCCTGGTATTAGTACAACAGACACATAGACCAATGGAGCAGAACTGACAACCCAGAAATCAATCCATCAGCCTATGGTCAGCTGATCTTTGACAAAGGGCCAAAATCCATTAAATGGGGAAGAGATAGTCTCTTTCACAGATGGTGCTGGCAAAGCTGGCTATCCATTTGCAGAAAAATTAAACAAGATCCATACCTCACACCATACACAAAAACTAACTCCAGATACATAAGACTTAAATGTGAAACCTAAAACTATAAAGTTCATCAAAAAATAGGGGCAAACTTAGGGGTCCTAATTTATGGCATAAATAGACTATCAAGCATAACCCAAGATGCACAAACAGCAGAAGATAAACTAAATGATTGGGACCTTCTAAAAATTAAATTCTATGTGCATCAAAAGACTTCTCCAAAATGGTAAAAAGAGAACCTACAGAACGGGAAAAATTATTCAACAATAATATATCGGACAAAGGACTTATCTCTAAAATTTAGAAAACTCAACACCTCAATGTCAAAAAGACAAACTATCCAATTTAAAAATGGGCAAAAGACTCCAACAGACACTTAACCAAAAAAGATATTCAGGCAGCCAACAAACACATGAAATGTTCTCAATCATTAGCCATTACAGAAATGCAAATCAAAACAACCATGAGATACCATCTTACCCCAGCTAATAGCAAAGTTCAACAAGACAGAAAATAACAAATGCTGGTGGGGATGTGGAAAGATTGGGACTCATACACAGCTGGTGAGACTGTAAAATTATACAACCAGTGGAAATCGGTATGGTGACTCCTTAAAAAGTTGGAAATAGGAATACCATTTGATCCAGCAATCCCATTACTAGGTATATACCCTAAAGAAGTGAGAGGCAGGGCATGAACAGATATATGCACACCCATATTCCTCACAGCACTATTCGCAGTAGCAAAGAGATGGAAACAACCTAAGTATCCATCACCTGAGGAATGGATAACCAAACTATGGTACATACACACAATGGAATACTGTGCAACCCTAAAGGATAATGTAGAATCTGCAAAACACTGCATAACATGGATGAACCTGGAGGACATTATGCTGAGTAAACTAGGTCAATCACAGAAGTACAAATACTGTGTGAGTCTGCTATTGTAAAAAGTCAAGGTAAAGTTTATACATGAAAGGAAACTTTAATTGTTGGTTACCAGGGAGAGAAGGGAAATTCCTAGATAGGTTGAAAAAAAAAATACATTTACACACACACACACACACACACACACATATATACACACATACATACATATATATATATATATATATATATATATATATATATATATATATATAGGAGCTCTGGTAGCATAGTGGCTAAGACACTTGACTGCTAACCAGAAGGCTGGTGGTTAAAACCCACCAGCCAACTACTCAGAAGGAAGATGGGGCAAATCCACTTCCGTTGTGATACTGCCTCAGAAACCCAAGGAGGGGTCGCTATGAGTCGGGTCTGACTCAACGGCACATAACAACAACAACACACATATATACACACACATATATATACACACACATATACACACACACATATATAAAAACCAAAGGTCATTAGTGGTTACCAGGGGTAGGAGGGAAAGGAGAAAAGGGAACCTTGTTGGGGGGCATTGAGTTTATGCTAATGATGGTGGAATCTTTTAGAAAAGGATAGCAATAATGGTGGCACAATATGAAAAAGGTCATCAATGTCCCTGAGCTATAAATGGGGAAGTTGATATGTTGGCATGTATCTTACTGTGCATGTTTTCAGCACAATAAAATTAAAAAAAAAAAAAAAACCCTATGGAGTAACTCTACTCTGATACACACATGGCGTTTTACAGGAATTGACAAAACTAACTGGTTTTTATCTTAAACACAGTATATGGATATACTGTGAAGGTCTAGTCATATTGGGAAGCTGGGAATGGGAATGGTGCATGTGCACAGTAGAGAGACTTGTCTCAGTTTCTCCTGGTGCCCCTCATCAGACTATCTTGAAGGAATCACCCAAGCCCATAAAGGAGGTGAGAGTGGGTGCGTACAGGGAAATGTAGGACTGCTCTTCCTCCAACAAATCCATAGTACTCAGACTCAATAAAATAGGTATATATATATATATAATGTTGATAAAAAAAACTAAGAAAAAGAAGACTTAAATGGAAAAGGCAAAACATTAAAACTTTCAGAAGAAAATATGAGTGCCAAAGAATTTAGTAAAAAATATGTCTTGAGTTCCGGCAAGATGGTGGACTAGGCAGAAGGACTGCACAGACCCTCTTCAACAAAGAAAAGGGAAACCAGTTAACACAGACACAGAAGATAATCGTGGAACCCTGAACCTTGAAGGGAAGGATACAGAATTGGACTAAACCCCAATTAGCAGAAGAATTTGTGTGAAAACACCAAAAAAAAGAGACATACGGAGCTGCGGTCTGACAGCGAACAGAGTGACCCTGACATTACAGGTGGCTTGGAGATCCCAGACGGGTGAGGCAGCGCTCTGGCAGATTTCTGGGGCTTAAGAACA
>NW_006926093.1:7413-8993 GCF_000298275.1 Orycteropus afer afer | reverse complement strand
TATGTGCCATTGAGTCAGACCCAACTCATTGTGACCCCTCCTTGAGTTTCTGAAGAAGTATCACTACAGAAGTAGACTGCCCCATCTTCTTTCCAAGGAGTGGCTGGTGGGTTTGAACTGCCAGCCTTCTGGTTAGCAGTCAAGTGCCTTAGGCACTATGCTACCAGAGCTCCCTTCCCAATCTGTAGATACTGTCTTTTTGGAGAAGTCTCTTGAGATACATAAAAATTTAATTTTTAGAAGGTCCCATCCATCTAGTTTATCTTCTGCTGTTTGCGGATTTTGGGTTATGCTTGACAGTCTATTTCTGCCATAAATTAGGGCCCCTAAATTTGCTCCCCAGGAAAAGGCCCAGGGACCAGGACAGAGCGAGGAGTCAGCTGCAGGGATCCAGGTGAGGAGAGGGAACCCAGGCCACGCCCCAAAGCGGTAAGGCGGGAAAGCGGGAGAAAGGAGAAGGAAAGGGCCGGGGACTGGGACAGAGCGAGGAGTCAGCCGCAGGGATCCAGGTGAGGAGAGGGAACCCAGGCCATGCCCCAAAGCGACAAGGCGGGAAAGTGAGAGAAAAGAGAGGAAAAGGCCTAGGGACCAGGTCAAAGTGAGGAGTCAGCCACAGGGATCCAGGTAAGGGTGGTTGGAGAGGTTTCCAACAGCTAAGGGAGACAAACTTGTTTGTCAGTTTGTCCTGCTTGGTGACATGTTGCTGTGAGTCTTGAGGCTGTGCCACTGGTGTTTCAAACCCAGTGGGGTGCACAGGGTACACAGGTATCAGCCCGGCTTGCAACTGAGACAGACTAGGAAGAAGGAAGAGGCTATCCACTTCTCAAAGAATTGGCCGGGGAAAACCTTATGAATAGCATAGAAACACTGTCTGATACATTGCTGTGTAACTTTACGAATAGTCCAGTAACATTGTCCAATACAGAGGAGCAGGATGAGTCACTTAGGTTAGAAGGCTCTCAAAATAGGACTGGGAAAGACCTGCATCATTGGAGTAAAACCAGCCTTACTCATGTGGATAAGGTAAAGTTTTCGAGACCTCCATTTGATGACATGGCACCACTTAAATTGAGGAAAAACAGCTACAAACATCCATTAATCATCAGAACATGGAGTGTATGAGATACGAATCTAGGAAAATTGGAAGTTGTAAAAAATGAAATGGGACACATAAAGATTGATATCCTAGGCATTAGTGAGCTGAAATGCACTGGTATATGCCATTTTGAATCAAACAACCATATGATCTACTATGCCGGGAATGACAGTTTGAAGAGGAATGGTGTGACATTCATCATCACAAACGATCTTTCAAGATTTTTCCTGAAGTACAATCCTGTCAGTGATAGGATAATATCCATACGCCTACAAGGAAGACCTGTTAATACAACTATTTTTCAAATTTATGCACCAACCACCAAAGCCAAATATGAGAAAATTGAAGATTTTTATCAACTTCTACAGTCTTAAATTGACTGAACATGCAATCAGAATGTGTTAATTATCACTGGTGACTGGAATGCAAAAGTTGGAAACAAAGAAGAATCACTGGTAGTTGGAAAATTTGGCTTTGGTGACAG
>NW_006926093.1:3239-6118 GCF_000298275.1 Orycteropus afer afer | reverse complement strand
TTGAATGGAACAAGTGGACACTACATGATTTAAAATCAAGAAGGGAGTGTGTCAGGTTTGTATCCTTCCCCCATACTTAACTCAATCTATATTGGAGCAAATAATCCGAGAAGCTGTACTACATGAAGAAAAACGTGGCATCAGGATTGAAGGAAGAGTCATTAACAACCTGAGATACACTGACGATGCAACTTTGCTTGCTGAAAGTGAAGGTGACTTGAGACACTTACTGATGAAGATTGAAGTATACAGTCTGCAGTATGGATTACATCTCAGTATAAAGAAAACAAAAATCCTCACAACTGGCCCAATAAGGAGCATCATGATAAATGGAGAAAAGATTGAGTCAGAAACAACTCAGTGGCACCTAACAACAACAAGAACAACAAATTTACCCTTATTTTTTCCTTGAGGAGGTATATAGTTTTAGGTTTCACATTTAAGTCTTTGATCCATCTGGAGTTTTTGTATATGGTATGAGGTATGGATCTTGTTTCATTTTTCTGCGAATGAATATCCAGTTTTACCAGCACCATTTATTAAATGACAGTCTCTTCACCATTTAATGGATTTCAGCCCTTTGTCAAAAATCATCTGACTATAGGTTGATGGATCTCTTTCTGGATTCTCAATTCTGTTCCACTGGTCTGCGTGTTTATTGTTGTACCAATTCTAGGCTGTTTTGACTACTGTGGTTTTGAGATCCAGGAGTGTGAGACCTCCTACTTTGTTTTTCGTCTTCAATAGTGGTTTGCTTGTCTGCAGTCTCTTTCCTTTCCATATAAAATTAGAGATTTGATTTTCCATATCCTTGAAGAATGTTGAGGTCTGGATTGGGATTGCCTTGAATGTACAGATTGCTTTGGGTAGTGTTGACGTTTTATTTTTTTGGTAGCTATTATAAATGGTAGGAGCTCTGGTGGCATAGTGCCTTGGGCACTTGCCTGCTAACCCAGAAGGCTGGTGGATCCAGCCACTCCTCGGAAGGAAGGTTGGGCAATCTACTTCTGCAGTGATACTGCTTCGGAAATCCAAGGAGGGGTCACTGTGAGTCGGATCTGACTCGAGCACAGTGAAGTCGAATCTGACTCGATGGCAGTGAATTTGGTTTGGTTTATTGTAAATGGTATTGATTTCCTTATTTCCTTTTCAGCAATTTCTTCGCTGGTGTAGAGGAATGCAACTGATTTTTGTATGTTGATCTTTATCCTGCCACTATGCTAAATCTCAATTAGTTCCAGTAGTTTTTTTTTAGTGAGTTCTTTGGGTTTTCTATGTATAGGATCATAGCATCAGCAAATAGGCAAAGTTTTACTTCTTCCTTACTGATTTGGATGCCTTTGGTTTCTGTTTCTTGCCTTATTGCTCTGGCTAGGACTTCTAATACAATGTTGAATAGAAGTGGACATAGAGAGCATCCTTGTGTGGTTCCTGTTCGCAAGGGGAATGGTTTCAGTCTCTTTCCATTGAAAATAATGTTGGCTGTTGGTTTTGCAGATATGCCCTTTATTATGTTGAGGAATTTCCCTTCTGTTCCTGTTTTGCTGAGCGTTTTGATCAGGAATGGGTGTTGGTTTTTATCAAATGTCTTTTCTGCATCGATTGATATGATCATGTGGTTCTTTTCCTTTGTTTTATTTATGTGATGGACATTGATTGTTTTTCTAATGTTGAACCATCCTCGCATACCTAATATGAACCCCACTTGGTCATAATGTATTATCTTTTTGATATGTTGTTGGAGTCTATTGGCTAGGATATTGTTGAAGATTTTTGCATCTGTATTGATGAAGGATATCAGTCTGTAGTTTTCCTTTTTAGTGATGTCTTTTCCTGGGTTTGGTATCAAGGTTATGCTTACTTCATAAAAATAATTTGGAAGGATTCTATCCTTTTCTGTTTTGGAATAGTTTGAGTAGGATTGCTGTCAGTTCTTCTCTGAAAGTTTGGTGGAATTCTCCAGTGAAACTGTCTGGGCCAGGGCTTCTTTTGATGTGTAATTTTTTAATGACCGCTTCAATTTCTTCTTTTGTTATGGGTCTGTTCAAATTTTCCACTTCAGTCTGTGTTAGTTTAGATAAGTAGTATATTTCTAAAAATATGTCCATTTCTTCCTAGATTTTCAAATTTGTTGGAGTATAGTTCTTCATAGTATCCTGATATTTTCCTTTTAATTCCTGTTGGTTCTGTTGTGATATCACCGAGTTCATTTCTTATTTGTGTTATTTGTATTCTCTCCCTCTTTTCCTTTGTTAAATTTGCCAGTGGTTTGTTGTTTGTTAATTTTATTAATTTTTTCAAAAGCCAACTTTTAGTCTTGTTGATTTTTTCCTATTGTCTTTCTGTTTTCTGTTTTCATTTATTTCTGCTCGCATCTTTATTATTTCTTTTCTTCTGGTGACTGTAGGCTTTTTTTTGCTGCTTTTTTTCTAATTGTTGAGGATTTTGGGTTAAGGTGTTTATTTTGGCTCTTCTTTTTTGTTATGTACATTTATTGCTATAAATTGGCCTCTGATTACTGCTTTTGCTTTTGCCCAACAATTTTGGTGTGTTGTGTTTTCATTCTTGTTTGATTCAAGAAATTTTTTAATTTCATTTTTAATGCTTTCTGTTATTCAGTCATTTTCAAGGAGGATGTTACTCAGTTTCCATGTGTTTGTTTTTTCTCCATTGATCTTCCTGTTGCTGATTTCTAATCTTATGGCATTGTGATCTGAGAAGATGCTTTGCAGTATTTCAATGTTTTAAAATTTATTAAGGCTCGCTTTGTGGCGTAACATACGGTCTGTCCTGAAGAATGTACTGTGTTCACTGGAAAAGAATGTATATTGTGTTATTGTTGGGTGAAGTGCTCTGTAGGTGTCTATAAGGTCAAGTTG
>NW_006926093.1:896-2274 GCF_000298275.1 Orycteropus afer afer | reverse complement strand
GTTGGGGTTTAGTCCAAATCTGCATCCTTTCCTTCAAGGCTCAGGGGTCCAAGATTATCTTCTGTGTCTGTATTTATTGGCTTCCCTTTTCTTTGTTGAAGAGGGTCTGTGCAATCCTTCTCCTTAGTCCGCCATCTTGCCCCGCCCCTCCCCATTGCGTTTTTGGCTGCATGATTTCTGCCAGGAAATCAGAGCTTAGCCTTATCGATTGCCCTTTGTAGGTAACTTTTTGTTTTTCCATGCTGGTTTCAGGGTTCTTTCTTTGTCTTTGATTTTGGTGAGTTTGATGATGATATGTCTTGGTGATTTTCATTTGGGATCTGCCCTATTTGAGGTTCTTTGGACTTCTTGAATGGATATATTCTCATCTTTCATCACATTAGGGAAATTCTCTTCCAACAAATCTTTGACAATTTTCTTAGTATTTTTATTTTTCTCTTCCTGTTCTGTAGTTCCAAACACATGTAGGTTATTCCTTTTGATGGTATCCCACATGAGCCTTAGGCTTTCTTCATTTTGTTTTGATCTTTTTTCTGATTGATCCCTTTTGAAAGAAGTATTGAGGTACTTGTCCTCAATCTCACTAATTCTCTCTTCCATTGATTCACTTCTCCTTTGCCCTTTCAATGTGTTATCTATTTCTGAAAATTTAGTATTAATCTGTAGATTTTGTATCATTTCTAATTTTTCATTTATTTTGTCATTTTGTTCTTCTATTTTCCTCTGAAATTGTTCTAGGGTTTTGTCGGTGTTTTTCTCAGTTTTGTCAGTGTTTTCCTTGATCTGCCTGTCAATCCATTTAAGGTACCTAAATAGAATTCTTTTGAATTCTTTATTAAGGAGTTCCAGTGTTGCTTCTTCCTCAGGGATGTGTTTTGAGTCTCTATCCTGGTCCCTTGTTTCTCTTGCTTTATATTGTTTCTTTGTGAGGACAGTGATGATGTCTTGTCTTTGAGCCATTGTGACTTTTTTTTGTTTATATTTAATTGCTGATTGTATTTTGGAGTGATTTGACTGAGATTTTCATATTCTTTCTTTTGTTTGTATGTTATCAGAGTAAGCAGGGTACTCACCACCTGTCTCCTGGTGGGTGTGATAGAGAATTCGAGTGGCTGCACAGATATTTGTTAACTGTTTCTAAAGAGCAGTTAAGGGTGAGTCAGGCTCTTATTGGTGGTCATGTATCATTTTGATGCAGAAGGAAATGGTGGCTATCACTTGGTAAGTGGAGCTGCAGGAAGTGTGGGCATGGTTGGGTTGTATGGGCATGCTTGCTGTCTCCCACTCAGATGAAAACAACAATTGAAAAACCATCAAAAAAGTGAAAGTACAAGGAAAAAAAAACTCAGTGCATAAACACACAGAACAATCATCAAAA
>NW_006926093.1:0-616 GCF_000298275.1 Orycteropus afer afer | reverse complement strand
AAAAAAAAAAAAAATTAGGGGCAGGGCAGGGCAGCATACCCATGCTCCATCAGAGCACACAGACTGGGATGGAATTCCTCTTGGCCCAGAAGGTGGTGGGAGTCAGGGATGGCTGCATCTCCTTTCACCAAGAAGGTGTTGGGATAAGGGTAATAAGGGGAATATTGCACCTTTCCAGTACTCAACGTCTGGTATGTCCTTGTGGTCTCCAGCAAGCAGAGCCTATTCTTAGGTCAATGTCTGTATGTCCTTGTGGTCCCCAGCAAGTAGATCCTATTCTTAGGTCCCTGGAATCTGAGAGAATGCTGTCACTTTATTCAAAATGCTTGCAAACATTCAAAATGGCTGCACCTTCTGCACAGCCAAATTCCACAGCTAGGCCCATTTCCCTCTTCACTGCTTCCTCTTTTATTCACCAGCCACTAGTGCAGCCCTCCATGCAGCCCCTGGCTAGCAGGGCTGATTTTTAGGTTATTCTTAGGTCCTGACACCACTTGGCAGTGTCCAGGCTGTCTGTGCCATCAGGATATCTAACAGTCTGCAGCTCCGTATGTCTCCTTTTTCATTTTTTTCATGCAGGTTCTTCTAGTAGTTGGAGTTTAGTCCACTTCTGTAT
>NW_006926092.1:6775-9445 GCF_000298275.1 Orycteropus afer afer | reverse complement strand
TTAAAATTTATATGCCTGTTACTAAAACAACTACCACAAAATTTTATATCATAATTTTATTTCATTTGCTACCTTGGTCACAACTTTGTTTCCTTTAAATCTATCATCATCAAAGCCAATAATTTTAACTAGAAAAACCACAACATTTACCCATATTCAAATGTTTAGCTTAACATAGTCTTGATATATGCTGACTATATGATACTATGATCAAAATTATTGTGATATTTCTGGAGTTCTTTGGAAATGACATTAATCATTATGATTAGAAATATTTGTCTGAAGTTTTTATTTGACATTATTTAGCACTGTATTACTTTCATAATTAATGCCCTTCAGGTCTTTTCACATTTAAGAATTATTATTATAGGTTAACTAGACTTATTTTCAAATCTGTCATTCACAGACAAATTTTACTTCACTGATTCACTGAAAACACACCCAAGATGGACTTAGTATTTCAGATATGAAAACCATTGGACTAAATCAAAAATTTTAAAAACTCTTGTGTAAAAACTGATCAAGTTTTTCAAGTTGATGCTGGTCCAAAATAACATATAACCTAGAATACATATATGAGACTGAGTTGTTGTTAGGTGCTTTCTTTCAAGTCAATTCTGACTCAGCAATCCTGTGTACAACTGAGTGAAACACTGCCCAGTCCTGCACCATCCTCAAAATTGTTGCTATGTTTAAGCCCATTGTTGCAGCCCCTGTGTCAATCCATCTTGTTGAGGGTCTTCCTCTTTTTGGCTCTCTACTTTACCAAGTATGATGTTCTTTTTCAGAGACTGGTGCCTCTTGATAACATGTCCAAAGTACATATTCTCACTTCTAAGAGCATTCTGGCTGTACTACTTCCCAGACAGAATTGTTCATTCTTCTGGCTGTCCATAGTATATCAAATATTCTTTGTCCACACAATAATTCAAAGGCATCAATTTTCCTTTAATCTTCCTTAATCATTGTCCAGCTTTCACAGGCATTGAGGAAGCTTGAGAACTACACAGGACTGCAGATACTGAAAAAATCATAAGATTTTTCATGAAAATTTTGCTAATGTTTAATGTTCCAATTTCTAGATATAGGGAAATATTTTTATTTTCTGTTCCATCTTTTAACGTAAGAATCAGTTTTTCGGTAACATTATGTTCATTACATGTTTGGTTCATGTCAAAATTCTGACTAAAATATATTCAGAAATGCCACAGATTAGAAAACATGAATACTGAAATATAAAGAGAGAAGTAATTCTTCAAAACCAAATGGACCTCCCCAAACTCTAACATTGATAAATATTGTCAGTCTTTCATCTAATACTGTAAAGGATGTTTTCACTGGTTAAAAGAACCTTCGACAATCAAAATCCAAAATTTTCAAAATCTACCTAATATTGTTCCTAATATACTTATTAGAAAACACATCAGCTAAAAGATCTCTTGGAACACCATTGAAAAAGAACATATGCAGTTCTACTTTCTAACCCTTATTCTGCTAAATTATAGAAAGTTAAAACTTGCATCCACCTCTCCCAATTAAAGAAAGCTGCTTACTCCTGTGTGGACACATCAACCAACTAGACTAAAAGTTAAAAAACAAAACAAAACAAAAAAAAAACACTAGGATGAGAAGCAGATGAAATCTGGTATAGAAAACTCATTTCAGGACCCAGAACCAGGTCTGTAGATCCTTTATTCCTAAACACCAGATCACATAAATAGACATCCAATTTCAAACATTATAGATTCATTTTTCTAATATTTGCATCTTTTTGTGTTATATACCTCTAAAGTCTATGGACTAATAACTCTCCCTTGGAGAATTAATGCTGTTGAAGTTGTTTGTGACTAGTCCTTATGGTTTTAAAGTAGTTTTGTTGTATCACTTAGATTTCATTGATTGGCAAACCAGATGTATATAGGCAAATCTTTCCATCCTTTTAACCTAGAAAATTTCTTTTATATTTTCCTTATTATTATTTTAACAATCATTAAGTTATTTACCACATTCATCCTCATTTACTTATATATGACTTTGTTTAAGGGACCTCATTTTAATTTTTCAATCTGCCACTATTAATGCCAGGGCCAATGCCAGAGAAGTCATCCACGCTAGGTCATGGAATCCATCTAACTCCCCCATTTATACTTTAATACAGTGATTTTAGCTAACACATGCAATCACTGTCCTGGTGTTGTTTATAATAATGAACATCCCATCCCTTTGTCGTAAACCATAGGTTTTGCATTGCATTAGTAGACTTTTCCAAAGGCCTCACTTTGTTCTTATTTAAGGAAAAATCAAAATTAGGAAGCTTTTCTATTTCTAAAGAGTTCCTTACAGAAAAAATGGCATGAAAAGGTAATTCAAGCTATTCCTTTTCTCTCTAGTCAAAATGAAATGTGAATGATATGTTCCCCTAATGAGTACCTTTTCTAAAGTGGAGGATCTAGCTGTCTAAAGTGAAATTCTGATGTTAAACCTTTTACTTGGGCCTTACCTTGCTTAGATGGATAGAGTATAAATAACCAATGGACCCTTGGGACTCTCAGAGTACTTTTAACCCTTCATTTCTATAATGAAAGTATACAGTGGACATTAAATCCTTCTTTGAGTCCTTAGTAAACCTGGCTTGCTTTAATCTCATACAAACTGTTTGAGTTTCAACAA
>NW_006926092.1:3952-5003 GCF_000298275.1 Orycteropus afer afer | reverse complement strand
TGAACAGAAGATTTCAAAGAGCAGCTTGAGAAGACAAAGTCAATTATTATAATGAAATGTGCAAAGACCTGGAGTTAGAAAACCAAAAAGGAAGAACATGCTTGTCATTTCTCGAGCTGAAAGAACTGAATGAAAAATTTAAGCCTTAAGTTGGAATACTGAAAGATTCTATGGACAAAATATTGAACAATGCAGAAAATAAAAAATAAAATGGAAAGAATACACAGAGTAACTGTTCCAAAAAGAATTGGTCAATGTTCATCCATTTCAGGAGGTAGTACATGATTGAGAACCAAAGGTATTGAAGGAAGAAGTCAAAGTTGCACTGAAGAAATGGTGAATAATAAGGCTCCAGGAATTGATGGAATACCCATTGAGATATTTCAACAAATGGATGCCATGCTAAAGACATTCACTTGTCTATGCCAAGAAATCTGGAAGACAGCTCCCTGGCCAACTGACTGGAATAGATCTATAATTGTACCCATTCCAAAGAAAGGTGATCACACAGAATGTGGCCATTATCAAATAATATCATTAATACCACACACAAGTAAAATCTTGCTGAATATACTCAAAAAGGGTTGCAGCAGTATATTGACAGAGAACTTCCAGAAATGCAAGCTGGAATCAGAAAAGGACATGGAATGAGGGATGTCATTGCTGATATCAGATGGTTCTTGGCTGAAAGAAAAGAATACCAGAAAGATGTTTACTTGTGTTTTATTGACTATGCAAAAGCATTCATTCGTGTGGATCTAATAAATTGTGGATAAAATGGAGAAGAATGGAAATTCCATAACACTTAATTGTGTTCATGAGGAACCTGTACAAAGACCAGGAGGCTGTCATTAGAAAAGAACAAGGAGATAATGCATGGTTTAAAATCAGGAAGGGAGTCTGTCAGGGGTGTATCCTTTTACCATACTTATTCAATCTGTATGCTGAGAAAATAATCCAAGAAGCTGGACTATATAAAAGGAATTTGGAATCAGGACTGCAGGAAGACTCATTAACAACCTGCTATACACAGACAACACAACATTGCTTG
>NW_006926092.1:0-2057 GCF_000298275.1 Orycteropus afer afer | reverse complement strand
TGGTTTGGTAACATCGGGACTGTGCCATTTTATTTGTTGAACTTGGGCTTGTTAACCTCAGCAGCCAGTAGCTGCCTGAGTGAAGAGATTCTTCTAACTTCCGTGGTCTGTGAGCAAGAGGCAGAGCTGAAGCCAAGGTCAAGGGTTTTCACACAGCCCCTAGAGCCTGGCACTTTGAACTCAAACTTAACACCTCCAAACTGTGAGAGAATAAACTCCTGTTTGTTAAGACATCCCATTTGTGGTGTATTCTTGTCAGACCAGCACTAGGTAACCATGACACATCTGGAAAGACTTAGTCTAAGGATGAGATGGACCATGAGGAACTCAGCCTTCATGACCCCAAAACCAGAAGAATTAGATGGTGCCCAGCTACCAATGCCAACCACTCAGAAAGGGATCAGAACTGAAGATCCTGGATAGAGTGGGAGGAAAAATGTGGAACAAAATTCAAAACACAAAAATGACCAGAATTACTGGTTGGATAGAGACTGGTGGAACCCCCAAGACTATTGCCTTGGGTTCCCCTTTGGGCCTAGAAATGGACTCACTACCATGGATTGGCTCTCAGCCCAACAGTAGAAACACCTACATGCAGAACACCAACCCCAGGGAGATGCACCCACCTACTCTAAAGAGATGTACCCCTTAGAGCAATCTGCCCTGAGACGCATAGAGGGAAAGCTGGACAGACAGGACTGCATAGTTTAGAAGGGCACAGGGAGGGGGTAGTCACATGGAGGGGAGGGAAGGAAAGTTTTTTTATGGTTGGGGATGGTAATCGGAGCTGTGAAATCAAATGTGCATGAACTGCTGAATGTGAAACAAATTTTCTTTGTAAATTTGTACCCAAAGCACAGTGAAAAAATAAAATAAATTCTATCATAAAATCCCCAGCATAATTTCTATCTCCAAGACCACATTTTTCAGCTACTAATTTTACTTCTATTTTTCCAACTTGTACATTCCAGTCACCACTAGTAATTATCAATGCACTGTGATTGCACGTTTGATCAATTTCTGATTGCAGAAATTGGTAAAAATCTTATTCATTGTTGGCATTAATGAGTAGTGCATAAATTTGAATAATTGTCATAATAACTTGTCTTCCTTGTAGGAGTATGAATATCATCGATGGTATTACTGACAGCATTGTACTTTAGGATAGATCTTCAATATTCTTTTTGATGTTCACTTTGTTGCCATTCTGTTTTAATTTGTCATTCCTAGAATAGTAGACTATACATTTGCCAAAACAGCCAATATCAGTCCATTTCAGCTCACTAATGCCTAGTATATGAATTTTGATATGTTGCATTTCATTTTTTACAATTTCCAGGTTTCCTAGATTCATACATTCCATGTTTTAATTATCTGTTTCTTCCTATTTTAAGTAGTGTCATAACAGCAAATAAAGGTCCTGCAACTTTATCCCATCCATCTCAATAAGGTCAACTTCACTTTGTAGAGGCATATCTTCCCTAATTATATTTTGAGTGCCTAAGACATTTGACTGCTAACCAGAAGGCTGGCGGTTCAAACCCATTAGTCACTCCTTGGAAGGAAGATGAGGCAATCTACTTCCGTAGTGATACTGCCTTGGAAACCCAAGCAGGGGTCATTATGAGTCGGGTCCTACTCGATGGCACATAACAACAACAATCCAACCTAAAGGGCTCATCTTCCACCACTGTATCAGATAATGTTTTGCTGTTATTCACAAGATTTTTATTGACTAACATTTTCAGAAATAGATCACCAGGGCCTCCTTCATAATTTTCTTAGTTGGAAGCTCTGTTGAAATCTTTCTACTGTGGGTGACCCTGCTGGGTATTTAAAAAAACTCCCAGCTTCACAGAAAAATACAAAGGACATATGACAAACTGACAGAAAAATGGTGATAAAATGAGGCAGCAAATTCAGTTCATCCAAATGTAATGTAATTAATAGTATTTGAGTTTAAAATCTACTATCTCAAATTTAAATCAATAATGAGGTAATATATTTACATTCATACATGGGTAGTTACATTAAATTTGGATGAATTAAGTATATCA
>NW_006926091.1:8178-9262 GCF_000298275.1 Orycteropus afer afer | reverse complement strand
TTTTTGTACAGTTCATCAGCTAAGAATGGTTTTTAAATTTTTAAAGGCTTTAAAAGGAAAGAAAGAAAAAGAATGCAGGAAAGAGACCTAATGTGCTCTAGAAAAGCTAACTCCAGAGAAAGTTTGCTGGCCATTGGGCCATTACTCACTGGTGTTGAGTCCATCTAGTCAGGAGCTGAGTTGTTTATATTTTGTTGTTCTCATTACCTTAGTACACCATAAGCTTCGTTTTCCTCTACCTTATGTTTGAAGGTGGGGCTGAGTTGTCTGAGAGCTTTTGTTTTGCAGTGGTGTGCTCTATATTCAGCTTTTACCTTTCCTTGTGAGTTTCGTATTTAGGCAGTGCCCATACTGCTGGTCTCTGGCAGAGGCCTTTCTCCTGATTAACCACCTTGAATCATCTGTAAAAAGCTATTGATATTCTTGGCCCAGGATGCTTTCCTGTCCCTTACTGAGGGAGAAAGCTGTTTTGTTTCTCCTTAGTCCTTCCCCCAACTGTAACTGGCCTTTGTCTTTGCCTTGTAGCTAACTAGTCTTCCCATCCTTCTACATCTTAATACGACTGTTTTACAGTGGAGATAGATCCAGATGGGGACTATTATTATGCTTTTCCAACACTGGTGGTTTCAACCCACCCTCATAGCTTCACCACTGATGGAGGCTTTGTCCAGCTTCTGGGCTGCTCCCAACCTTTTCCTGCCCAGTGGCATTCTAAATACAAGTATATGCACAAAAGTCTGACTTTTTTTGTGTGTTTGAAACTATCAGGAATTTTCTACATTTATGCTAGCCTACTGGTGGTGCAATAGTAAAGTACGCAGCTGCTACAGAAGCATCAGTGGTTCAAATGTACACAGTGGCTCCACAGGAGAAACACCTAGTAATCCATTCTGTAAAGACTGCAGCCAAGAAACCCTGGTAAGGCAATTCTACTCTGTCATATGGGGTCACTATGAGTGGAAAACAGATTTGATAGCATTCAACAATAACAACAGCATGCCATCCCACACTCAGTCTTCATCAATTCATTAAAAATTTAGTTGGCTTCTTCTTGCCTTATTGTATGGAAGTCAAAGTCTCTTTC
>NW_006926091.1:5809-7503 GCF_000298275.1 Orycteropus afer afer | reverse complement strand
TACACTGCTTTAAGAATTTTAATATCCTTTTTATTATCTTTTATTTGAGTGAAGTCACAGATGGAGTGCATGCATGTTACCATTATCTTAGATATTCCCTATAGAGAATTGAATGTAGTTAAAATAAATTATTTTATCCACACAATTTCTGATTCAGTACATAAATAAGTCTTATTGTTTGAATAACTCAGCATCTTTTATTTCATGGTAGAAATGTCAATCTGAATGCTTGAACAAATGCTGTAGGAAACTATTTTTCCTTAAGGAAGTGACAGAGTTTGAAAATAATATAAGAGAACTTACAATCAGTGATGGTGCCTGTGATTTAGTCTACATGTAGGACAGAATTCTGAATTGGATGAGATCATTCATGATTAATAACAGGAGTGACAAGTCTAAACACCATGATGCACTTATCTATGAACTTCACTTTTAGCTTTTCATTTAATTTTCAAAACAATATTATGAATTAAGTACTATTATTATCACCACCTTAACATAAGGAGGAATTTGAGGCACAGAGACTTTAGGTTATTTTCCAAGGATCAGAATGTTAATAAACCACAGAGTCTAACCTGGATTAGAATCTAAAGCTACAATTTTAAATCCTAACGTTCAATGGAGGACCTCTGATAGCATAGTGCCTGAGGCACTTGGACTGCTAACCAGAAGCCTGGTGGTTCAAACCCACCAGTCACTCTTAGAAAGACGGTTGGGCAATCTACTTCTGTAGTGATACCACCTCAGAAACCCAAGGAGGGGTCACTATGAGTTGGAGCTACAATCTGGTTAAATTCTAAACAAACTTGTCCTGGGGGCTGTCTTGGAGTACTGGTCTTTAAACAGCACATTACATATCATTAGCTAGCCCATCTCATCCTTATTTTAGAAAAATTTCTATACCATGGTGTTTATTGAGATGACCATAGAAAATTTTTGCCCAGCTGTAGGATAACTATCTTACACACCTTCAAAATTTACATTCTATTATATACGCATTTACATAAACTGGAGTAACTGTAATCAAAACAATCCCCTCCCCCCAAAAAAAGGCTGCCAGGTAAATTTCATTTCATCTACACATCAAATAGGTCTTTTCTACTTAAAAAAAGAAAAATAAAACATAATAAGTTACTTTTAAGACCATGTATTACAATTTGATTGTATTTGCTTTTGTCTCCATGATATATGCTTGTATGAAGTGTATTTTCAAAATAAGAGAGTTTTCCAAATGAAAATCCTAATAGATGATTTAGCAAAGAATAGCATTGTGAGTGTATTTTGACTTTCATGACAAATTTCACATGCACACCTACTGAAGAATATTTTGTAGTTTAGTTAAATCTTTGAGGATAAAAAGAAATAATTTGATTGCCTAGCCACTTCCAGAAAACTGTATTTAAAGATAGTACAATTAGTCCTCAACTTACAATGTATTTGAGTTACCACATTTACAACTCTGATTTATTTAATTTTTTTATATTTCTTATTGTAGTAATATGTTTTGAAAAGTAAATGACATCATTGAACATCTGTGAGTGAAGGTCTGAGAATGATAACAGCAGCAAATTATGTGTTGTAACTTTTTATGTAGTACATATTCAACGTATATTGAGCTGAATTCCTTTTGTACTGGCCAACCTGCTCTTCTAGAGTACTTGTCATCTTATTTGACAGTATCTTCATTCTTCCAG
>NW_006926091.1:3549-5104 GCF_000298275.1 Orycteropus afer afer | reverse complement strand
AGTTAAAGCCAAATTTCTCAGTTTCCTGTAATAGCCTCCTGTATTCTCCCTTTTGCTCACTCTGCTTCATAAAAAGTGGTACCACTGTTTCCATCCCTTAAATATCAGACATACTCCCATCTTAGGGAACCCTACACCATTTCTTTTGAATGGATGTTTCTTCATGTAATTGCCTTCCTGTGTAGCTTTCTAGCTTTCTTAAATGGCATGTTCCCAATGAGGCTATCCCAAACACCCTATTGAAAATTGCAATCCTTTCCCTCCCAGCATCCTCAATATCCCATATAATATTCCACTCATTCCTTTTTCTACTGCATTTATTTATGTAATGTAATTATATAAGTAATTCTTATGCAATTTTATTTTTAATTATTGTTACCTTTTAACAACATCCTTCTTCCACTGGAATGTAAACTCTACAAGTACTTTTTTTTTTTTTTCTGTGCATTTATATATATATATTAGTTCAGTGCCTGTCTATACTAGCTACTCAAAAATATTTGTGGAAAGGATGAAATATAGAAAGTTTAAAAATAATTGTATGATTCAGCACCAGATTAGAATTGCAGACAAAAATCTAAATGCCTTAAGCTGTATTTGGTTAATGCATCTTCACACAAAAGCACTCAAGTGATTTTGAGTGTCGAATGAACTAATTACTCACCTGTAAGGAGCCACTCAGTAACATTCAATTTGAATCAAAACTTTTCCTGTGTATAGGAGAATCTGGGCTCATTAGCAAACATGCATGGCATGAAAAAAGAGTTTCGAATGACACCAAGTTACATGGGTGCCATGGTATTAATCTGCTTAAATTTAAAGTCATTACATACACAATATGGTAAGGCCAGGGGAAAATGCTTTCATTGCTGAAATCCAAAAGAACTCTTTTACTCAAACATATGTATATGTATGAATCAATTTCTTAAACACCCTCCCAAAAATTGTTGGGACAAAGGCATAAGGAAACACGAAAGAAGGATACTATCTTATAGAAGAGAATAATAAAAGAATGATTGTTCATAAATCAATCATCTTTCCAAGATGTATCTTATGATCTGTCTCCAGAACAAAGTTGAAACTGTCTAATATAAAACTGTTCATGAGAGGATGAAGAATACAAAAAATTTGCAATTGTGAAAAGCCTATTATTTTAATACTTCCTCAATAACCAAACCATAACATTTTTTTATGTATCATCTACCCATGTTCCACAGAGAGTGAGTTTTGATTAGCTAAAACAAATCTTGGTAAATTTATTTTCTTGTCAGAGCTAGACATGTTCATGAAAAACCACTCTGGCCAATAAAACATAAGAGTAATTCTATTGGCATATTCTGATAAATTTTCCACATGCAAAAAGTAGATCTGGATTTTTTTTTAATTTAATTTAATTTAATTTTTTTTATTGTGATTTGGGTGAAGATTTACAGAGCAAATTCACTTTCCATACAGCAGTTTACATATACTTTGTCTCATGTCACTGACCACAGTTTACCACAATGCAACAGCTCCCTTCCCACTTCCTCCCCATAGTTACCTCTTCCCAGTGTCC
>NW_006926091.1:0-518 GCF_000298275.1 Orycteropus afer afer | reverse complement strand
TTCACCAAGCTGGTGTGGAATATAAGAGTAACAAGAGGAATGTAGTACCTTGTCTGTTTTGTAGGTCCCAAATGTCCTTGAGGTTGCTGGAAAGCAGAACGTGTTCTTAAACACTGGGAATCTGCAAGAGCACTGTCTCTTTAAATATCCAAAATAGTCAAGTCATTTTTTAAACCTTCAAAATGGCGGCGTCCTCCAGACCGGCAAAAGTCCACAGCTCAGCCCACCTTTCTCTTCACCTTCTCCATTTGTTCCCCAGCGACCGTGCAGTCCTCTGTGCAGGCCCTGGCTAGCAGGGTGACTTTTAGGTTAATTCTTAGGTTCTACCACCACTCGGGAATCTCCAAGCTGTCTGTGCCATCAGGATCTCTCAGGATCGCTGCCAGACCGCAGTTCCGTCTGTCTCCTTTTTTGGTGTTTTCACGCAAATTCTTCTGCTAGCTGGGGTTTAGTCCACTTCCATATCCTTCCCTTCAAGGCTCAGGGGTCCAGGATTATATTCTGTATCTGTGTTAATT
>NW_006926090.1:6584-9357 GCF_000298275.1 Orycteropus afer afer | reverse complement strand
TGCATTGTGGTAAACTGTGGTCAATGACATGAGACAAAGTATATGTGAACTGCTGTATCGAGAGTGAACTTGCTCTGTAAATCTTCACCCAAATCCAAATAAAATAAAATTAAAAAGAAAAAGTGGTGTGGGGAGATTTTATGGAAGGCTAGTTTCAAATAGTTTGAAATGGTGATACTTTAACCAGATTGATTTTAAGTTGTTCAGTCTTGGTTAATTGAACTATACATCAAAGATAGTAATGCAAAACCTGCATGGTTATTGAGAGAAACAAATATTTTCTCTCTCTCCCAATGCTTGCTTAATTTTTTAGAAAAGTGAAAGTCTGTTTACTGTTTACAACTGTGATTGGTACATATTAAGCATTCAATATCATTCGTTATATGAAAAAAAAATACAAGATAACTCGCAAGGATCTAGGATAAAGTATGTTGTAATAAATCCTCTCAAAACACAATGGAAACTAAAAATACTCACACAAAAGACATATTTTCATACTCTAGTCTTGAGGGAGAGGTAGCTGAAAACACATTTCTTTTTCCATAGCCCTAATTTCCTTGACCCAAATAATAAGGATATAGGGGAAATTGACTGCATTTTAATTATTTTAGCTTATGAGTATGCTAATTTCACCATTTCAGGAGGTGGATTATAATTGAAAGCCAATTGTATTGAAGGAAGAAATTGAAGATGCATTGAAAAAAATGCTTCAGAAATTGGCAGAACACCCAATGACATGTTTAAACAAACGAATGCCACTCTGGACACACTCACTTGTCTATAACAAGAGATTTAGAAGATAGCAACCAGGCCAAGTGACTAGAAGAG
Source organism: Orycteropus afer afer (assembly GCF_000298275.1). Lineage (NCBI taxonomy): Eukaryota > Metazoa > Chordata > Mammalia > Tubulidentata > Orycteropodidae > Orycteropus > Orycteropus afer. Next base: position 8,529 of record NW_006926090.1, on the reverse strand, counting down.
ATCCATATTTGCACCTATTTCAAGGAAAGATGATCCAACAGAATGCAAAAATTATAGAACAATGTCATTAATATTACATGCAAGAAAAATCTTGCTAAAGATAACTCAAAAACGTTTGAAGCAGTATATTGACAGAGAACTTCCAGAAATGAAAGCTCGTTTAGTAGGGGACATGGAAGGAGGAATATCACTGCTGATGTCAGACACAATTTGGGTGAAAACAAAGAATACCAGAAAGATAGTTACCTGTGTTTAATTGACTATGCAAAAGCATTTGACTGTGTGGGTCATAACAAATTATGGATAACCTTGAGAAGAATGGGAATTCCAGAACACTCAATTGTGCTCATGAGGAGCCTGCACATAGATCAGGAGGCTATCATTTGAACAGAAAAATTGGATACTACATGGTTTAAAATTAGGAAGGGAGTGTGTCAGGGTTGTAGCTTTTCACCATACTTATTCAATCTTTATGCTGAGAAAATAATCCAAGAAGCTGTATTATATGAAGAAGAGCATGGCTTTAGTAATGGTGAAAGACTCATTGTTCTGGTTACCTAGTGCCACTCTGACAAGAAATATAGCACAAATGGGACAGCCTTAACAAACAGGAGTTTATTCTTACAATTTGGAGGCTTTAAGTCCAAGTTCAAATTGTCAGGCTCTAGGAGCTGTGTGAAAGGCACTTGACCTTGGCCTTCAGCTTTACCTCTTGCTCCCGGCCCACTGAAGCTGGAGCCATCTCTTCACTCAGGCAGCTCCAAGCTGTTGAGGCTAACAAGCCCAAGATCAACGAATAAAAAGGCATGCTACTGATGTAGCCAAACCACACAACAGACATTAATTTAATTCCATTGTAAGACCCAAGATTGGCAGAGCATGGCAGGTTGCTGAACAAAGATACAGCTACATGCAGGGTCCAAGTGTGTCATAGACTAGAGATCATTCCAAAAACTTCTTATATGAGAAGCAGACCACATACACAAAGCAGCTACCCAGCTGCTTGTGGTAGATCCCACCATGGAGCTGATTGTCAGTTTCATCATGGGAAATAACTACCACCACCTGCGCAGGCACTCAAACAGGCCCAGCCAAGTTGACACAGGAGCATAACCAACTACACTCATTAACAACCTGCAATATGCAGAGGACACAACAATGCTTGCTGAAAGTGAACATGACTTGAACCACTTACTGAAGAAAATTTTAAAAAGTCATTTATACTGCAATATAAAGAAAACAAAAATCAATCCTCACAACTGAACCAGAAGCAGCATCATGATAAAAGGAGAAAAGATTAAAGTTGTCAAAAATTTCATATTACTTGGATCCACAATCAACAGCAATGGAAGCAACAGTCAACATCTCAGATGACATATTGCACTGGGCAAATCTGCTGCAAAGGACTTCTTTAAAGTGTTGAAGAGCAAAGATCTCTTTGAAGGTAACCGAGATTATGACATTTTCAATCATATCATATACATGTGAAATCTGGACAATGAATTAGGAAAACTGGAGAAGAATTGTTGCTTTTGAATTGTGGTGCTGGCAAGAATGCTGAAAGTACCATGGACTGCTAAAAGAACTAGCAAATCTGTCATGGAGGAAGTGAAGATGGAATGCTCCTTGGAAGCTAGAATGGCCATACTTCATCACAACTACTTTGGTCGTGTTGTAAGAGAGACCATTCTTTTGAGAAGGATATAATGTATGGTAAAGTGGAGAGTCAATAAAAAAGTGAAGGCCCTTCCATCACAAAAGAAGAAATTGAGCAGGTCATCAAAATATTACCAACTCAAAAAAGTCCTAGACAGATGGTTTCAGTGGAGAATTCCACAAAACAGTGAGAGAAGAACTGATACCAATCCTACTCAAAGTATTTCAAAACATAGAAAAGGATGGAATCCTCCCTAACTCATTTTATGAAGCAAGCATAACCTTGATA
>NW_006926090.1:5776-6250 GCF_000298275.1 Orycteropus afer afer | reverse complement strand
TTGGTAAGGAAGAAGTCAAACTATCCCTATTTGCTGATGATATGATCCTATATCTAGAAAACCCAAGAGACTCAGTCAAAAATCTACTGGAACAAATTGAGAGATTTAGCATCTTAGCAGGATATAAGATCAACATCCAAAAATCAGTTGTATTCCTCTACACCAGCAAAGAGACTGCTGCAAAAGAAATAAGGAAATCAATACCGTTTACAATAGCTACCAAAAAAATAAAGTACTTGGGAATAAATCTTACCAGGGACACAAAATTCCTCTACAAAGAAAACTATATAAAACTACTTCAAGAAACCATAAGAGGTCTACATAATGGAAGAACATCCCATGCTCATGGATAGGAAGGTTGAACATTTTCACAATGTCCATTCTACCCAAAGCAATCTATACATTCAATGCAATCCCAATCCAGATCCCATCAACATTCTTTAAGGATATGGAAAAACCAATCACTAACTTTAT
>NW_006926090.1:4610-5192 GCF_000298275.1 Orycteropus afer afer | reverse complement strand
CATAAATAGACTATCAAGCATAACTCAAAATGCACAAACAGCAGAAGAGAAACCAGTTGATTGGGACCTTCTACAAATTTAATTTTTATATGCTTCTAAAGACTTCCCCAAAAGAGTCAAAAAGAGAACCTACAGATTGGGAAAAAGTATTTGGTAATAACATATCTCAAAAGGGACTTATCTCTAGAATTTATAGAAAACCTCAACACCTCAATAACAAAAAGACAAACAATTCAATTAAAAAATGGACAGAAGACATGAATAGACACTTCACCAAGGAGGATATTCAAGTGGCCAACAAACATATGAAGAAAACCTCACAATCATTAGCTATTAGAGAGAGACAAATCAAAACAACAATGAGGTACCATCTTGCTCCAGCACTAGTAGCAAAGTTCAACAAGACAGAAAATAACAAATGTTGATGAGGTGGTGGAGAGATTGGGACTTTCATACACTGATGGTAGGACTTCAATAAAATGGTACAACCATTGTGGGAGGCAGTATGGCGATTCCTTCAAAAGTTGGAATTAGAAATACCACTTGACCCAGCCATTCCATTACTAGGTATATACCCTAAAG
>NW_006926090.1:1060-4151 GCF_000298275.1 Orycteropus afer afer | reverse complement strand
CCAGGTGTATAGTAGAGCTGATAAAGGGCAAGGTTTTGGTTACTGCTTGGTCACAGCCAGCTACCCAGAGGGACTGAGTAGTTGAGTTTGTGGGCTTAGGATCATAGTCCCAGAGGACATCAAGCTCAATTGGCATAACATACTATACAAAACATTGTTCCACCTCCTACCTTGGCGAGTAGTGACTGGGATCTTAAAAGCTAGCAATCTGCCATCTAGATGAAACGATGGGTCTCTCCTCATCCAGAGCAAAGAAGAATGAAGAAAACCAAAATTCATGGAAATAATTTGTCCTAGCAACTGGTACACCTTCCTTTCTGCAGCCTATACAACTATGAGACCAGAAGAACTAGATGGTGCCCGGTTAACATTGTTATCCACTTGAAAGGGGAGTTATGTAGGAGATCCTTTATAGAGAGGGAGAACAATATGAAACAAAAATCAAAATCATTTGGAGGAAAAAAAAAAAAGGTGTGGACCATGTTTTCTGTTCCCATAGAGCCTGGTGGAACCACTAAGACTATGGCCACTACCTGCCCTTCAGGTCTGGAATTGAACCCACACCTGTGGTTTCCAGCCAAACAAAATACAGGCATATTAATTGAACATTTATGTCAAGTAGATACACTGCTTGAAGAGAACAATCATGGGAGAAAGAAGGGCTGCTTAGGCACAGGGAGAAAGCTCAGGGGGCAGAAGTGTATGGAGTGATGGACACTGCAAAGAGTTAACTATAGGGAAGAAGTGGGAGGGGAGCTGTTGCATTGTGGTAAACTGTGGTCAATGTCATAAGTCAAATACATGTGAAACGCTGTATGAAAGTGAATTTGCTCTGTAAGTCTTTACCCAAATCACAATTTAAAAATAAAAAAAATTAAAGGAAAAAAAAAAAAAAAGAGAAAATGGAAGTGGAAGGCCCTTAGCAAATTAGGTTGCCACAGTAGCTGTACTGATAGGCTCAGATATATCAAGGATCATGATGCTGGGACAGTGTTTCATCGTGTTTTACATAGGGTTGCCATGAGTCAGAGCTGCGTCGACAGCACCTAAAAACAACAACAACATGAGTACACTATTGTTAACTGATTCTTATAGATACACAGAGCCTCCAGTTGTAGTCCCTGTTCATGTGAAATGACTGCCAGAAAATCTGAAGATGCTGAATGAAAATAGTCACTTATGATGAATAGGTGACAGTCAACAGGATGCAAAATTTTTATTAAATTTCCTCTTTCCTTCATGTTTGACTGAGCAAGTTTACTGAATACAGTGAGTCCCTTCCACTACATCCTTGGCTTAGCTAACCTGACACCATCTGTAAGTACTAGAGATACTCTTTCTTGCCAAACAAATGCATTCCTCATATGAACTGAAAACTTGTCCGAGTGATACCATGCTTCTTCACCTTGGGATGTAAACTTAATTTTCTTTTTTATTTTTTTGTTGTAGGTAAATATATCACTAATCATCTCTCTGTTTTGTTTCATTCCTTTTTTTCCCACAATTATTATTTTTATTCATATTATGCATATATATTTTTTATTGTTGTTATTTGCCCTCAAGTTGGACCCGACTCACAGCGACCCCTCATTGGGTTTCTGAAGAAGTATCACTGTGGAAGTAGATTATCCAACTTTCCATCTGAGGAGAGGCTAGTGAGTTTGAACTGCCAGCCTTCTGGTTAGCAGTCAAGTGCTACCAGAATTCCCATCTATATATAGATACACACACACACACACACACACACAATTTATATCTATTTTGGCTGCAGGGAAATTGTGTGTGCATGTGTGCAAACATTTCTCCCATTAAGGACTGTGTATATTGTTGGGGCTTAAAAGTCCTTGGTGATGTTGGTGCAATCCTACAAGTAAAGAGAGAAAGATCAAAAAGCAGCAACTTTTTGCTTGGGTTATATGTCCAATTTGGATAATAAAGAAACACTAGCTTTGGGACCATGCAAACCCACGGTTATGTTTTCAGGGTTCCCATATATTCACCTGGTCTCTGTACTTCTCTCTCATCAGTTTCAAATTAGGACAGGGTATATCTCTCCCTGTATACTTTCACCACTGATTATAACTGTTACCTAGAGCAGCACAGAATATTTTAAACATGTTCCAATGCGATGGTCTGTTGAATGCATACAGGTATCTTGATGTTTGCCCACGGGCTGTTCTTTCTCTCTTTTAAAATATTCAGGAGCATAAAGAATTTCTCACATATAATCATCTCCAGAATTTCACAATTTTTTTAATTACCTCGAGTAGAGATGTTTCATTTATGAGTTCTTGTATGGTGCCCAATTTTGAATAAAATTTCAGCAAAAAAAAAATAAATAAATAAGATAAAATTTCTTATTTATTCACGGGAAGAAAGATAGTTACAGGAGGATTTCCTGAACCCAACCTGAAGCCCAGACTTAAGCCCAGCCAAGATCAAATGAGTGTCCCCTGACCCACAGACTATGAATAATAATTAAATGATTTATGTGTTAAGTCATGACGTTTAGAATAGATCGTTTCAAAGCATTGTTGATGTTGTTGTTATGTGCCGTCCAGTTGGAACCGACTCATAGCAAACACCTCCATGGGTTTCTGAAGCAGTATCACTATGGAAGTAGATTACCCAACATCCCTCTGAGAAGCAGCTCATGGTTTTGAACCACCAGCCTTCTGGTTAGCAGTCAAATGCCTTAGGCACTTTGCTACCAGAGCTCCTTTCAAAGCATTAGTGAGCTGAATTATCCATGAACAATACTGTGAAATTGTGAAAGCAGCCAATTTCAGACATATTCTTAAATTTTTAAAACCTCCCAAATATTTAGTGAAAGATGCTTTTCAAGGATGTCATTGGATGGCATAAGAAGTTTAGGATCCTTTGCTAAAATAAAAGCTTATCTGTTCAAACATTTCCAGTAAAGTCATAGAAGAAAATGCCTGACACTTAGTTTCTGTAAGATTACAGTCAGGAAAGCCCTATGGAGAAGTTCTACTGTGTTACACATGGGTTCACCATGAGTTGGAATGGACTCAATGATAATGAGCTTGGTGAATTTTTTTCGTTTGTTTGTTTGTTTGTTTACTTGTTA
>NW_006926090.1:0-931 GCF_000298275.1 Orycteropus afer afer | reverse complement strand
ACATGAAGGAAAGCACAAAACTTTGATTCTATACACAAACTCAAATTCTATACCTTAAGGATTTAGCAACCTCCTTTCTGCTATTTCTTCCACATATAGGAAGAGATAAACATAATATTAAACACACTTTGTTGGATTTTTCTTGACCCATTCTTCATTGATAAATAATAAAACAAGTGATACCAAATGATAACTACTATTCATATTCAAAAAGACTTTGAAAGAATCAATTGTTGGAACTGTTTGCAGGGGATATCAGTTGACATATTGAGCAGCCATCTAAGATCCAATTATTGGGCTCCTCTCATCTGGCCAAAGAAGAGTGAAGAAAATCAAGGTCATTTGGAAACAATTAGTACAAATATATGATGGACCACAAAGACAACAGCATTTATGACCTTGAGAGCAGAAGAACTAGATGGTGTCCAGATACCAATGTAAACCATTCAAAATTAGAGATCCTGGAGAGTGTGGGAGGGAAAATGTGGAACAAAATTCAAATAAACAAAAATGACCAGAATGGCTGGTCAGATAGAGACTGGTAGAACTCACAAGACTATGGCCGTGTGTTGCACTTCAGGCTAGGAAATGGACTCACTTCCATAGAAGCTCTCAGCCCAACAGTAGAAAGACCTACAAGCAGAACACTTACCGAGAGAGATGCACCTTCCCAGCCTATTGAGATTCATCTCTTAGATCAATCAACTGTTAGACATCAGAAGGGCAGCATTCACATAGAGGGGAAATTGGAAAGACAGGAATGCATAGATAGAAAGGACACAGGGAAGAGATAGTCACAGGAAAGAAATGGGAGAAGAGATTTTTTATGATTGGGGTTTGTAATTGGAGCCAATATATATATTGGCATGAGATACTACACAAAGGCATAGCTGTACAATTAGTCCAAGGGACTAGTGAACCATGTGAACTT
>NW_006926089.1:8924-9467 GCF_000298275.1 Orycteropus afer afer | reverse complement strand
TTATGCTTGATCATCTATTTATGCCATATATTAGGACCCTTAAATTTGCCCCTAAATTTTCCTTGAGGAACTGTATAGTTTTAGGTTTCACATTTAAGTCTTTGATCCATTTGGAGTTTGCTTTTGTGTATGGTGTGAGGTACAAATCTTGTTTCATTTTTCTGCAAGTGAATCTCCAATTTTGTCAGCACCATTTATTAAACAAGCATTCTCTTCCCCATTTAATGGAATTTGGGCCTTTGTCAAAGATCAGCTGACCATAGGTTGATGACTCTATTTCTGGGTTCTCAATTTTATTCCATTGGTCTATGTATCTGTCATTCAACCAATACCAGGCAGTTTTGACACTGTGGCTGCATAGCAGGTTTTGAGATCCGGCAGTGTGAGACCTCCTACTTTGTTTTTCTTCTTTAATAGTGCTTTGCTTTTCTGAGGTCTCTTTCCTTTTCATATAAAGTTAATGATTGGTTTTTCCATATCCCTAAAGAATGTTGATGGGATCTGGATTGGGATTGCATTGAATGTATAGATTGCTTTGGGTAG
>NW_006926089.1:0-5329 GCF_000298275.1 Orycteropus afer afer | reverse complement strand
TCCAAAGAAGTATTCAGGTATTTGTCTTCAATCTCATTAATTCTGTCTTCTATTGCATCAATTCTACTCCTTTGCCCTTCTAATGTGTTATCTATTTCTGACAATTTAGTATTAATCCTCTGGATTTCTGTCTGTAGATTTAAAATCATTTCCAATTTTTCATTTATTTTGTCATTTTGTTCTTGCATTTTCTTCCAAAATTCTTCTAAGGTTTTTTCTGTGTTTTCTTTGGTCTGTCTCTCAGTTCTTTGAAGATACTTAAATATAATAATTTTGAATTCCTTATCAGAGAGTTTCAATGCTGCTTCTTCCTCAAGGATGTATTCTGGGTCTGTATCCTGCTCCCTTGTTTCTACCACTTTATACTGCTTCTTTGTGTGGACTGTGATGGTCTGTTGTTTCCGAGGCATTGTAGCATTGTTGTATTTAGATCTCTGTTAACTGTTTGTGAAGAGCAGCCAAGGGTGATTCAGGCTCTCCTTGGTGGTTTTTTACTGTTAGCTCATTGGTGGCAAAGGAGGTAGTGGCTCTCACTCAGTTAAGTGAAGTCGCAAGAGGTGTGGTGTAGTTGTGTCTTATGGTGACTGTTGCTGTCTCCCACTCAGACAAAAATTACAATTAAATAATGATCAAAAACCAAAAAAGTACAAGGACAAAATACACACCATGTTATCATATAGAAACAGTAACCTAAAATAGAAAAAAGGGAAAAAGAAGAAGAGAAAACAAGAAAACCTGCAATATCTGGGGACAGGGTACTAGGAGAAAAAAGGGAAACAGGGAGAGTAATGAAGAAAAAATGTGAAAAATGCAAAAAGTAAATGAAGAAATGGGGTTAACTCTAAGAAAAAAGGGGGAAAAAATAAATTCAATTTTTTTTTATTTTAATTTTTTTTTTTTTCTAACCAGGAACAGGGGGAAAAAAAAAAGCTGTAAACTAGGATCTGTGAGGGGAAGACTAAAGAATAATAGTAAAATGGACAAAAGTATTATTAATAATAACAGTTTTAGACAAATATAAGCAAACTAAACATCAGAAAAAAGAAAGTGAAAAAGAAAAAAAGAGAAAAAAAATCGGTGGAGGACAGGGCAGGGCATCCAGGCTCCGTCTGAGCACACAGACTGTGATGGAGTTCCTGCAGGCCCAGAAGGTGGGTGGGAGTGGGGGATGGCTGCACCTCCATTCACCAAGCGGTTGTGAGGTATAAGTGTAGCAAGAGGAATGTCACACCTTTTCAGTCATGTAAGTCCAGAGTATCCTTGGGGTTGCTGGCAAGCAGAACGTGTTCTTAAGCCCCTGGAATCTGGGAGAATCTGTCTCTTTAAATATTCAAAATGGTCAAGCTGCTTGTAAACATTCAAAATGGTGGCGTCCTCTGGACAGGCAAAAGTCCACATCTCAGCCTGCCTTTTTCTTCGCCTTCTCTGTTTATTCCCTAGCTACCAGAGCAGTTCTCCGTGCAGTCCCTGGCTAGCAGGTCTGATTTTTAGGTTAATTCTTAGGTCCTACCACCACTCAGCAATCTCCAAGCTGTCTGTGCTGTGCTGTCAGGATTGCTCAGGATCACTGCCAGACTGCAGCTCCGTCTGTCTCCTTTTTTGCTATTTTCATGCAAATTCTTCTTCTAGTTGGGGTTTAGTCCACTTCTATATCCTTCCCTTCAGGGCTCAGGGGTCCAGGATTATCTTCTGTGTCTGTGTTAATTGGTGTCCCTTTTCCTTGTTGAAGAGGGTCTGTGCAGTCTTTCTGCCTAGTTCGCCCTCTTACCAGAACTCTGGTATAGCATTTCTTATCACTTAGAATTTTAGAGTAGAAATTTAACTGGATATCTATCTTGAGCATGCACAAAGTTAACAACATAAATAGATTATAAAGCATTTCTTAAACTTACTTACATTTAGAATCACTTTTCTATTCTGAATTATTGCTGTCCACTTTTTCCTACACCATATTGTCTTCTGTTCCATCAAGGACATTTTGTGATGTAGAATTTCTTGAAATATTTAGTAAAGATTTCAGTGTCTGAAAGCCAACTTTGTAATTATCTGCAGCTGGGCTGCTTTTGATCCCACCTTCAGCAATAATGACAAGCATTTCTGATGCACTAATTCCCAATCCCTTACCATAACCATTTAGTTTCTAGGGGTTAAATTTTTTTGTTAGGTGTCTTCCAGTTAGCCCTAAACTCATGCCAATCCCATGCATAGCAGGATCAAACTGTTGTGATCTATAGGATTTTATCACTTAATTTTCAGAAAGTGATCATCAGGGCTTTCTTCCCAGTCTACCTTAGTTAGAATGCTGCACTGTTCAGTAGCATAGCAACATGCAAGCGTCCACTGACAGATGGGTGATGGCTGTGCATGAGGAGAACTGGCTGAGAATCAAACCCAGTTCTCCTGCATGCAAGGCAAACGTCCTCTACTGGCCCTGGAGGCTAAAATGATGCTTCAGAAATGCCTCTAAGATGTTTTTCTAAGCCATGACATCTATTTCGCAAGTTTTGATGTAGTCTTATTTTTTTTTTTTTTTTTAAGGAAGGGTAGGCAACGGCAATCAATGACACATTTTAAGTAGATATCAGAAATATTAAAATGTGAGAAAGATCTGGGTCTTAGAAATTATAGGTGTGTGTTTATGTCTCAGCTAAAAATTGCTGTCATTCCTGTGAGATGTGAATGACAAAAGCCTTTACCTTTTGGCCAAAGATCTTAACATTTCCGAATTCCTAATCCTTAACAATTTTCTATTCATTTTTTTTCTGGGAACATTTATGATTATATACTATGCTTTCTATGAGGCACAGGGAATGACGGAAGCCCTAGCCTCTCTATCTGAAGAGCTCTCAGCATTGTGGTAGAAAAAAGCAATTTTAACAAAATCACAATTCAGAAGGACAAGCACTATGCCAGAGATAAGTGCTGACCACCACTTTGAAAGGCATCTAAGCCAATCACTGGAGGAGGAGAGGGGTAGAAGATGATTCCTGAAAGTAACAAAACAGTTATGTCAAGGTAGAAATTTTTCTGATTAAAAAAGGAAGGGATCAGGAACATCATTTTTTAAATAAGATATATGAGCATATGTAAAGATATGAAGTGAGTAAAAGTATGATGAGTTCCAGTAATTGCAAGTTCCAGTAACCTCAGGAAATGGGGTTTATTTGAGGTATGAATATGTTAAGCCTAGAGAAATAGGCCTTAGAAACCAGGTCACAAAATATCTTTTTGCCAGATCACAGAAATTAAGTTTTATCCAAAAGTCTTGCAAAGATTTTAAAGAGGGATTTGATTTGCATTTTATAAAGATCCACACTAATATAAAAGTATTAGAAAAGTAAAATGGGAGAGAGGAAAAATGATGTCAAGCCTTTGGTTGTTTCCAATTTCTTGACTTCAACCTAATTCAATACTTCACTCTTGAGTTTTCCAACTTGTAACTCAAAGCATTCCTTTATATGCAACTTTTAATTTGCCTTATTAGAGAACTAATAAAATTTAGTTATGGGGAAGGGGAGCTTTATATAGGTTAATGATTTTCAAATTGACTGATCAGATTCTTTATCTGGGATAAATTGTACTTTGAAGACAAATATGTTAAAGGTGTTTACATTTTCTTTTCCTTTTTTTAAAAAAGAGCCTGTTAAGTTGGTAATTGTGGACATAGACAATACAGAAACTTGTTCCTCAAAAGAGCTGTTTCAACAGTTGGAAACCATTGTTTTGTTCCAACTCTTAAAACACTCAACTCACTGCCATGGAGTGGATTTTGACTCACAGAACTCTACAGGACACAGGAGAACTGCCCCCATAGGTTTTCTAAGGCTGTAAATCTTTACAGAAGCAGACTGCCTCATCGTTCTCCTGCAAAGCTGCTGGTGAGTTTGAACCTCCAACCCTTTGTTTCATAGCCAAACGCTTTAAGCACTATACTTCCAGAGTTCCTTGTTCTTAAGTGGTGTACAAACCAAACCTACAAAGGTCAATGGACTCAGATTGCTTTTGAGTGCTAACTAATATTTAAATCCAGTCTTCAAATCCTGAGTCTATTTCGCTTTCTCTCCACCAAGCTACCTGTTCAAGTTTTCTGGAGTTAAGGTCTATATTTGGGAAATTAAGTGAAAAAATCTCATAACCTATTTCTCCTGGAAAAAAAAAAAAAAGAAGTCTATGCAATTTTTCCTATATGAATGCAGGCTGAATCAGCTTTTCTGCTACCTCTGTTTCTTTACTTTTTTTGTTGCGTCTCCATGGTTTTTAGGCTACTAATGATCTAGATTTGCCATTTCATATCACTTCTTTCAATAGACGTACAGGAGCAGATGCTTGCTTGCAAAAGAGAGAAATGGACTATCAATTTTGTATTCGATGACCCTTACTATAATGGCTCTCAACTAAACAGGCCAGACCCCTACCCCCTAATTGAGTAATTTTGATACAGACATGGCAGAAATCTACTTTTGAATATTGATGGGGAAAGAAGGAGTTTTTCTTTACTCAAATATTTCCTAATATAAAGCATTTAAATGTTAACATTAAAAGCCATTTGAACTTTTTTTTTTCTTTTTTTAAAGTAAGCCACATTTAAAATTATTTAGTTTGTGTGGAGTTTACCCTAGTGCTAAAAAAGGGACTCTTAAATATGTTTAGGTAAAACAGAATTACAGTTGAAGATAAGCTGGAGGCAAAGAATTAATGAAAAAACAATCCTGTTGTGAGACCCAGAAAATTAGGACCTATAAAATGAGTATTATATTTAGCAGTGTTAAAACTAGTTAGAATCTGTAGGTTTGGGGATTTCTGTAAGTTTTAATATATTCAGCTAAACATAAATCTTAAAATACAATTCCCAAGAGGAAAAAAAAAGAGAAAAAGAAAGAGAAGAAAATGCACATATTTTAAAATTGAATTAAGTAATACATGTAAAATATCTAGTTAAGATTTGTTTTGTGTGTGAAAGAGAGAGACCAACTTTAGAGTCACAGTAATCATTATGTCTTATATTATAACCTTTTAAGCAGATATATCAAAAACATAGGGTTTCCAAGGCTGTGAGTCTTTACAGAAACAAACTGTCACATCTTTCTCCCAGAGAGTGGCTAGGAGGTTGATAGCACTGACATTTTGGTTAGCAGCTGAATGCCTTAACCACTTACCACCAGAGCTTCTAAAGAAGAGACACAGATGAAAAAAATTCATAAGTAGATACATTAGTAAAAATATATACTTTATTCAGGACTGAACTTTCAAGGGGCCGGCAAGATGGCGGACTAGGCAGAAGGATTGCACAGACCCTCTTCAACAAAGAAAAGGGAAACCAATTAACACA
>NW_006926088.1:8615-9337 GCF_000298275.1 Orycteropus afer afer | reverse complement strand
TTTCAAAGAAAGTGGTGTATTAAAATCTCCCACTATGACTTAACATATGATCTATCATGGAAAAAGTTCCATGTGCACTGGAGAAGAATGTATGTTTTTTTGCTGTTGGGTGAAGTGCTCTGTAGATATCTATAAGGCCCAGTTGGTGGGGTGTATTATTTAGCTCTTCTGTAACTTTACTGAGCTTCTTTCCAGTTCTTCTTTCTTTTAATGAAAGTGGTATATTAAAGTCTCCCACTATGAGTGTGGAGTCATCTATTGGGCTTTTCAGCTCTTTGAAAGTCTGATTTATGTATTTTGGAGCTCTTTCATTGGGTGCATAGATATTTATTATGGTTATATCTTTGTGATCAATTGGTCCTTTAATCATTATATAATGTCCTTTCTTGTCTTGCATGGTGGTTTTTTTCTTAAAGTCAATTTGATCAGAAATTATATTGCCATTCCTGCTCTCTTACAGTTGCCATTTGCTTGATATATCTTTATCCAACCTTTGATTTTTAGTCTATTTTTGTCTTTATCTCTAATGTGTGTCTCTTGTAGGCAGCGTATTGATGTGTTTTGTTTTCTTATCCAATCTGCAACTCTCTGTCTCTTGAGTGGTGCATTTAATCCATTAACATTCATTGTAATTATTGACAAGTATGATTTGGTTGCTGTCATTTTGGTATGTATTTTTTCATGGTGTCCCTGGTTTCTTTGTTCCATATTATTTTCTGTGC
>NW_006926088.1:4991-7415 GCF_000298275.1 Orycteropus afer afer | reverse complement strand
AAGATAATTCTTTTGAATTCCTTATCAGAGAGTTCCAATGCTGCTTCTTCCTCAGGGATGTGTTCTGGTTCTGCAACCTGTTTCCTTATTTCTACCACCTTATCTTGCTTCATTTTGTGTACTGATGGTCTGTTGTCTCCTAGGCATTTTGCTATTGTTTTAAGATCTCTGTTAATTGTTTGTAAAGAGCAGCCAAGGGTGATTCAGGCTCTTCTTGGTGTTTTTTTATCATTGGCCTGCTGGTTGAGAAGGAGGTGCTGGCCCTTGCTCAGTACGTGCAGTTGCAGGAGGTGTGGATGTACTTGTATCTTATGGGGACTGTTGTGTCCCACTCCGTTAGGCCATAATTACAATTGAATAACCATAGAAAAAACTAGAAGCACATGGACAAAAAATACACCCTGAAATCACACAGGAACAGTAACCCATAAAAAGAAAAAGAGGAGAAAAGAAAAAGAAAACAGCTATCTGGGGATAGGTCACTAAGAGAAAAAACGTAGAGAAGGAGAATAATGAAGAAAGAAACAAACTAGCAAACAGGAAAGAGAAAAGAAAAAAAAGCAGAATTAATCACGAGAGAAGAAAAAAAAAAGTTTAAACTAAGACCTTTTCAGTCCTGTCATGCCGGTCCAGAGAGTTCTTGGGGTTACTGGAAAGCAGAACCTCTTCTTAAGCCCTTGGAATATGGTAGAGCCTTGTCTCTTTAGGTTTTCTCTAGCTGCTGGTTACATGTTGATTTGTTTTATTTTGGTTTTATGGTTTAGTATTTTGAAAAATTGAAGCTGGTGTGTTTTATCTTTTTATTGATTCAGGTGTATTGGTTCACTCTGATGTTTTCTTTGTGATGGTGCAATCACTGTGTGTAATGTGGATATGTGTTTCTGTTTTTCGTACAGAGGGTTTAGATTTCGAAGCATGAGGTTTTATGGTAATAGGCTGAATATGGTTTCTTCTGTTGAATGAGTGAAGTTATTGGCAAAGAATATGGGAGCAGAAGTAGGAAAGGTTGGTGTTGCTAGGGTCGGTTTCTATGGCTTTGAGCTGGGTAATATTGATGACATTTATTTGCAAGACCACGGCTCAACCTCAGGAAAAATTCCTCTTGTTAGAGGGTTGCAAATTTCCACCAATTTCAGGTATAATCAAAGACCCTGCCTCCGCAGCCCCATAGCGCCAAAGCACAGCTCCAAGGCAAAATTCACGGGACTGGGCTCAGCTGCAGTTTCTTTGTTCTCCATGCCCCGTCTGCCCGCGGTGCTGATGTAATCCAACCAGACTGCCAATGGCCAGCTCTGGGTTTGTCTGTGATACCGCTCACCTGCAGCGTCAAAGATGCACGCGATTTCAGGTGTGTTGGAGTCGGCGGAGTACTTGAGCAGGCTCTGATTTATGATGTATTTATTTGCAAGACTGCGGCTCAATCTGGGGCAGTCACTGTCTGCCAGGCGGAGGTGGCCACCTGAGATCCCCGAGCCAACAACGAGGTCACTTATAGCAGCTTACCAGCAACCAATACAATATTCCAGTGCGCAGCAGCAGAGACCAACCTTCAGTGGCTGATTTTGTCAGTAATTTCGGTGGTGTGGGTGCAGCCAGGCAGGGACACCATTGCTGAGACTCAGGTAGAGATCTCACTGGTGCGCCAGAAAGGCTACCTCCCTCCCCTCCCAGCAGATTACAGAGCGGGCTGGGGTCAGAGTGGGAGACACCCTGGTTTTCTTTGCCATGGTTATCGGAACTGCAGGTCACTGACAGGTACTCCCCCAGCTCCACCACAGCTAAAATTGCATGCATCTTTTGCACCACAGGTGGGCAGTATCACAGACAAACGCCAGAGCTGACCATCACCAGTGGGGCGGGATTGCATCACCACCATGGGCAGATGGGGCACGGAGAGCAAAAAAAACGGAGCTGAGTGCGATCCGCAAATTTTTCCCTGGAGCTGCGATTTGGCACTGTGGGGCCACGGAGGCGGGAGCTTTGAGTGTGCATGAAATTGGCGGAAATTTGTGATCCTCTAATAATAGGTTTCCAAATGTCTTTCTTGGGTGCCTGTTCATCTTCCAGCAGTAGCTCTTTCCTAAAAAAAATCTCCCTGTGCCTTTCCTCCAATCCTGCTATTCTGTATTTGGTGCCCTCTGATTCAGTGAGCTGTTCAGAGCACCATGGATCCCAATTCAAACTGTTGTACATAGTTCTTAAAGTCCTTAGATGCCAGAGGGAAAAATAAACGTGCTGCTCACTGGTGAGACTCCATTTTGAATCACCACATAAATAGACATTTAATCAAAGAAGACATTCAGGCAGCTAACAAAACAAGGGTACACTGCATGTTTTAAAATCAAGAAGGGAGTGCGTCAGGGTTGTATTCTTTCTCCACACTTATTCAATCTATATGCTGAGCAAATAATCCAAGAAGCTGGA
>NW_006926088.1:1577-3971 GCF_000298275.1 Orycteropus afer afer | reverse complement strand
GAGTCTGGAACCCTTAACAACTTCTGGTGGGACTCTAAAATGTTACAACCACTGTGCTAACTGAAAGGTTGGAAGTTAGAGTCCACTTAGAGGAATCTTTGAAGAGCTCTGGTGGTGTAGTGCCTATGGCATTTGACTGTTAACTAGAAGGCTGGCAGTTCAAACCCATCAGCCACTCCTTGGAAGGAAGGTTGGGCAATCTGCTTCTCTAGTGATACCGCCTTGGAAACCCAAAGAGGGCTCGCTATGAGTCAGATCTGACTCCACAGCAATGGTTGCATTTTTTTTGCATTCTTCAGAAAGAAAAAAAACCCAGCTTTTGTAAACCCTGTGGAGCTCAGTTCTTTTCTGACACACATGGGGTTGCCATGAGTTATATTTGACTCAGTGATGACTGGTTTTAGTGGAGGAATAGGAACGAGTGCATCTACTTCATCTGGTCCAGAAGTAGGAGTCTTATACTGGCCTTTTAATTATGAAATTATTTCAGACATACGGTAAATAGGAGGAATAATGTAATAAGTGCCTTTGTACACACTTCCTAGCTTAAGAAAAAAATTCATCAGAAACAGAGTTGAAGCTGCAGTATATTTAGCTCATTGTATCCTGATACTGATACTTATCATTCCCATACTTTTATTATACATAAAGGTACAAGTAGTCACCAACTTACAACATATTCGTTTTACAATGAACTGTACTTGTGACTGTTTTTTGTGTGTCTTACCATTAAATAATATATACTACATACAATGTTTTAGTGTATAATTTGCTGATGTTATCATTCTCAGATGTTCACTAGCAGATATCCAGTGTTATGGTTTATATAGATAACTGATAATGAAAGGCAATAATAATGAAAACTTTTTTAAAAAATGAGGTATTCAACTTATGTCAGAACCTACTTATTACAGAGTTGTTGGAATGGAGCCCCCTTGTAAGTCAGGACTACCTGTATTAAACATAAAACACTATATTGCATATTTTAAAAATTTTCCGTAAATTGATCAGATATTAAATAACCTTGAGCAATTTTCTTTTTGTTTTTGTTTGCTATCAAAATTGTTTCATAAATTAATCTGTGTTGATACATACAGTCTTAGTTCAATCATTTGTAATAGTATTTATTACTTTGTATGACCGAAACCTCTTTTCTTGTTGACAGACCTTGTGTTTACAATTTTCCATTAATGGCTATCATAAACAATAATCCTGTGACCAATTTTATACATGACTCCTGGGCAATAGTTTCTCTATTATTGATTTGGTTATCTATTGCTATGTAAAAAATGAAATATAATAAATACCCCAAAACATAGTGATTTAAAACAATTTCTCTCTCACAGTTTTATGGGATGACTGGTCTCAACTGGAATATTCTTGCTCAGGCTCTCTCAAGCATTTTCAGTCAGATACTGTCTGAGAATAGAGTCATTTGAAGACTTCTTCACTCCTATGTCTGATACCTGTGCTGGAATGGCTTGGAAGAGTTGGAGAGCTTGTCACATCTGTCTCTGTACATAATCTGTCCATGGGATTACCTTCATTATTCTTACAGTATGGTGGTCTTAGGGTATTTGGAGTCTTACAAGGTAGCTGACTTCCCCTAGAATGGGCATTCAAAGAAACCAAGGCATAATATGCAAGGCCTCTTCTTAACAACAACAACATCTTAACTAGTCTCACAAGTTGTAAAGCGTCACTTCTACTGCATTTTTGTCAAAGGCACCAGTTCAGATATAAACAACAACAACAACAACAACAAAAGCCTCACTGCCATCGAGTCAATTCTGACTCATAGTGACCCCCATTGGGTTTCCAAGGCTATAAATCTTTACAGAAGTAAATTGTCCCATCTTCCTTCTGTGGAGTAGCTGGTGGCTTTGAACTGCTGACCTTCTTGTTAGCAGTCAGATGCCTTATCCACTACACCACCAGAGCTCCTTTCACATTCAAAGGGACAGTCAAGTATGAATCCTGGGAGCTGTGTTTCATAAGTATACATGTCCTGATACATAAAACCAAACCAAACTCACTGCCATTGAGTCAGCCTGACTCATAGTGACCCTTCCTTGGGTTTCTGAGGTAGTATCTCTATGGGAGTAGATTGTCCAGTCTTCCTTCTGAGAAGTAGCTGGTGGGTTTTAACAACCCGCCTTCTGGTTAGCAGTCAAATGCTTTAGACACTACACCACCAGAGCTCCTCCTGATACATAGGGCATGTATGTTTCTCTAGGCATGAAATTGCTAGGCTGTAGGCAATGAATGAGGAACTCGCGTGGGGTAGTGGTTAAACCATTTGGCTATTAACTGAAGAAGTCAGTGGTTTGAACCCACCAGCAGCTCTGCATGAGAAAGATAAGATAGTCTGCTTCTGTAAATATTTACAGTCTT
>NW_006926088.1:0-909 GCF_000298275.1 Orycteropus afer afer | reverse complement strand
CCTTGAAGTTATGAAGATATTGTCCTATATTTTATTCTAAAACTTAATAGTTTTGTATTTCACATTAATATGTTTAAGTAATCCTCACAACTGGACCAATAAACAGCATCACGATAAATGTAGTAAACACTGAAGTTGTCAAAGACTTCATATTACTTGTTTCTATAATCAATACCAATGCAAGCAGCAGTCAGGACATCAGATGACATATTGCATTGGGCAAATCTGCAAAAGTCCTCTTTCAAGTGCTGAAGAGCAAAGATGTCTCCTTGAAGACTAAAGTATGCCTAACCTAAGCCCTAGTATTTCAGTCACCTCTTATGCATATGAGAGCTGGAAAATGAATAAGGAAGACCAAAGAAGAGTTGATGCTTTTGAGCTGTGGTGTTGCTAAAGAATACTGAGAGTACCATGGACTGCTAAAAGAACTAACAAATCTGTCCTGGAAAAAGTGCAGCCAGAATGCTCCTTGGAAGCAATGGTCAAACTTAATCTCGCCTACTTTGATCATCATACTTGGTAAAGTGGAGGGTCAATGAAAAATGGGAGGGCCCTCAACAAGATGGATTGACACAGTGGCTACAATGATGGGCTCAGATATAGCAGAATTGTGAGGCTGGCCCAGGACTGGGCAGTATTTCGTTCTTTTGTACGTGGTGTGGCTATGAGTCGGACACGACTCAACAGCACCTGACAACAACAATGTATTTCTTATGTATGGTGAGGTGTGTTGTTGTTGTTAAGTGCCGTCGAGTCATTTCCGACTCACAGTGACCCCATGCACAGCAGAACGAAACACTGACCGATCCCACGCCAGCCCCACAATCCCTGCTATACTTGAGCCCATCATCACAGCCACCGTGTCAATCTATCTCGTTGAAGGCCTCCCCCTCTTTCGTCGACCCTCCA
>NW_006926087.1:1397-9210 GCF_000298275.1 Orycteropus afer afer | reverse complement strand
TGCCCCTGGGGCTGCCACAACTGTCACATGCCCTCAAGGAGAACTGGTCTGGGAAGGGTGCCCAGGCCCAAGCCAGACAGTGAGATGAACCAAGTGGGGTTTTCTGTTTTTTACATATAAAACTTGGTATTCTTTTTTCTCACATATTTTATTTTGTTGTTCTTGTTCAGAAGCTACATAGCAAAAATATTTCCACATATACACCTCAGTGACACCTACAACATTGAGTTGGGCAACCATTTCACCTTCCTTTTCTGATTGTTCCTCCCCCATGAACATGAACTCACTGCTCCCTGAGGCTCCTATCTCATCTTCTGAGCTGCTGTTGCCAATCTGATCCCATCAGCTAGATCTTAACACAGCACAATGCTCAGGGCAGAGTTCTCTACTAGTTAAGCTAAACTGCCCTACGATTTGAGAAGACTTCAGGGGACATTTTTGGTTTCAGAGTAAAGATGATCTAGGCCAACAGTTTTGGGGGTTCATCCAGCTTCCATGGCTCCAGAAAGTCTGGACCCCATGAGAATGTGAAGTTCTGTTCTGCAGTTTCCCCCCCTTTTGATCAGCATTCTTTTATAAAATCCACAAAGTGGGTTTTGACTCCACGGCAGTGTGTTTGGCTGTTTTTGTTGGCAGAGCTGCTGCTCGCGCCGCACTAGGGGCCTTCCTTCTTCTCGACACCCAGTTAGGAGAACAACAAAGGTCCTCGTTGTGTTTGGTTGTTTTTGTCGGCAGAGCTGCTGCTTGCGCCGCACTAGAGGCCTTCCTTCTTCTCAACACCCAGTTAGGAGAACAACAAAGGTCCTCATTGTGCCGCCCGGCTGGAGTCTGGGTTTTCTGTTCCCTGTAGTCAAAAGCAGCCTGAGCACATGTTCATTTTAGAAACATGTTTACATGTGGAAACTGTAAAGAAGAAAATAAAAATCATACAAATAAAACATACTGGATTATCTCACTTACAAGCAAACATGCAGAGACCAAAGACTATCAGTGGTCACCCTGGGTGGAACAAGCCCTAGTGGCACAGCAGTTAAGCACTCAGCCGTGAACCAAAACGTCGGCTGTTTGAACCAACAGTCTCTTCTCAGGGGAAAGATGAGGCAGGCTCCTTTCATAAAGATTCAGCCGTGGACACCCTCTGGGGCAGTTCTACTCTCTCCTATGGGGTTGCTATGAGTCTGAATCCACTCCAGAGGGCAGCGGGCTGTTTGGTTTACCAGGGGTGAAAGGGAGGGGGATGAGGGAGATTTTGCTGACATTTTGTTGCCTTGCCTCCCTCAAAACCACTCTGGTAGCTGTAACTGTGATACTGTTACAGATGAGACACCTGCTCTGTGTACAAACTTCAAACAGCACAATCGTTGAAGGCAGAAAGCGGCAAGCCTTGGAAGTCCCCTCCGCTCAGGGATGCAATGGCCCCCATCTGCAGCTGCTCACCCATTCTGGAAGTTTCCTCACTACATCGGTGTTGTCTAAAGTGTCGCCTGGTCCCAGCTGAATCCCCGCTAAACCTTTCAACCGTACACAGGCAAACTGCAGCATCACTCAGCCTGGCTGAGGGCGTGGGCTGGGGGAAGCCACGAGGAGTAGGAACAGGGAAAGGAGTTTTCCCAGCTTTCCATGAGCCGGCAGGAGCAGAGCGGAGGGAGCGTGGGGTTTGACTTCCTGCTTCAACGTTAATAGTTGTGTGGCCTTGGGCTGGTCCCTTAACCACGCAGAGCCTATTTCCTCATCTGTGCAATGGGAATAGTTACAGTTGTTGTCAGGGTTGGAGATAATCCACACGGTGTGTGTGATGTGAGTGGGAGTCGCCTGAATAAATGGCAGCCATTATTGAAAGTACTGCTACCTTCCCCATCTCCTTCTGGACTCTTCTATCACTTCCTGGGGTCTCTCGGCCCTGCCCCCGCTGTCCCTGCCCCATGTGTTATCAGCCTCTCAGTTGCAGATCACAGGATCCACCAGCTGGTTTCAGCCCAAAAGGATTCACGGTGGTGCAACGGTTAAGCGCTTGGCTGCTAACCAAAAGGTGGGTGGTTTGAACCCCCCTGGCAGCTCTCCAGGAGAAAGACCCAGGGATCTGCTTCAGCAAGGAAGACAGCCTGGCAAACCCCGCGGGCAGTCCCACCCTGGCACACGTGGGGCCAAATGTAGACCCGATGACACCCGACAACTGCCAACAACCTGGACAGCCCACAGAACGGTCAAGAGGGCTGAAGACAAGGGCCTGGCTCGGAGGCTTCCAGGAACCACCCCCGCCCTGAGCCACACTGGCTCCAGGAAGCCGGCTCCAGGAAGCCGCCACCTCGCCAGGATTAAGCTCCCAAGACAGGAACCGAGTTCCCCCACCACGACCCATGCCAGCAAAACGGATGCCCTATTCCTGCTCTTCCTCCTGCAAGTCAGCCCTGCGTGAAAGCCTCCAGCCGAGACGTGTGACCGGCTGTGTGATTAATTGCACCCCTGAACCTGGCAGCATGAGTTCTGTGTGGAGCAGTGAGATGGGCAACCTGCAGAAGCAGTAGTGGCGAGGTTTGAAAATCCTGGGGCAGCCTCCTGTCTTGGTTCCCTTGTGCTGCCACAAGAAAGAAACCACAGGGTGAGTGGCTTCAACAAACAAATTCCTTTTGTCACAGTTCTGGGGACTAACACCCCAAATGAGGGTCTCAGCCATGCTCGTTCCTTCTGTGAGCGGCTCTCCTCATTTCTGGCAGCTGTGGGCATCCTGGGTGTTCCTTTACTTACTGACAGGTCCTCACAGGGCATCGTCTTCCGTGTGTGTGCGCACACATGTGCGTGCACACGTGTGCATGCACACGTGTGTGCTCAGGTGTCTACTGTATTCTTTTTGTAAGATACCCTCTCAGAAGTGATCAGGTGTAGGTCCACCCTAAGCTACGACCTCATATCAAAAGAAAACCTCTTTCCTAAAAAGAGTCCCATTCATGGGTATAGGGGTTAGGGTTTCCACATTATTTTTGAGGGGGACACAACTCAATCTATAACGCTTCCCAATGTGGGGAGTAGGTCCAGGACGCAGACTCACAAGTTAGTTACCGTCTGCCCTTATCCAACAGAGGCGACACTGTGATATGCCCAGGGAAATCCCCAGCCGAGCTCACACGTGAGCCGCGAAGGGGACCCAAACCATACATTCCAAGGTGCCCTTGCCTAAGGGGACTTTCATGTTACAGCTACTGTGCGTTGTTCAGATGTGTGTCCCCTCTAACTCCAACTGATGAGACTTCAGGCAGTCTACCAATGACCAGGCTGGAAAAAGACCCCACAGCCAGGCTCCTCCAGGCCCTCCTGATCTTCTAAGCCACTGCCTGTCCTCCGGCAAAGGCACTGAATCCCCCTAATAGCTGCCACAGTCTCTGCACCAAGGAGCTTGCTCTGGGGTGGATCGGAGCTGGCAGGTGTCAGAGCAGGCCAGTTTACGTAATCCACAGATTACGTACCTAACAGAAGCACGCAGCACGCAATGCTAGTCTCTAAGGGCCCTTAGAGACAAGCCTGACTTCTTATGGGTAAGGTTATTAATCATCTGCAATTGTAGACGATCCTTGGCTTTCACTCAGCTTCAGTGACCTCAAGAAATACACACTCTTGTAGCGTGCAGGTGGATGAAAGAACCTTTGCTTCCCGTCATGCAAGCCAGCTCACATCCTTGACCACCGCCCATCTCTCCAGCATGGAAAAGCTCCTTAGGGAGTGTCTCCTCTGGCTAACACTTCTGTTTAAATTCATGCAGCTGAGGACCGAGTGTGACTTGAGACGGAGTCCAGAGTAGGACAGAAGCCCGGGAGTCACCCACAATCCCTAAGAAATGGTAGCCTACTCATGTACCAGACTTCGATCTTCTTCTCCCCTCACTATGTGTGGAGGGGTCATTTTCCCGGATGTTAAGCTAGCTCTGCAGTCCCTGGGTGGTGCTTCTAAAGGAAAGGCTGGGGGTTCGAGTCCTCTCAGAGGTCCCCCGGAGGAAAGGCTTGGCGATCCAGTTCCCAAAAGCCGGCCACTGATAACCCTACAGAGCACACTTCTGCTCTGCCACACGGGGGGCCTCCGTGAACCGGAGCTGACGCGGCAGCAACTGGTAACTGTTTACGCTCTGGGGACAGTGGTGGAACAGTGCCACAAGTCTTCCCTTTCATGGGGAAGAGCAGGATTCTATTCCAGCCACCACCCACCCATCAGCGGAGGCGTGTGTGCTGCTGACCAGGTTTGGGGGGAGCTTCCAGCCGGAGATGGGGTAGGAAGAAAGACCTGGAGACCAGCTTCTGCAAATTGGTCAGTGGGAACCCTGGGGGGTCACGGGGTCCTGCTGCAACTGACCACGGCAGCGGCGCCCTCTGTCCCATCACGGTGCATGGCGTGGACGTGAGGCGGGAGCCAATTCGACGCCTGCTCAAAACAAAAAGGCAGCGCCAGGAGACCCTGCTTTGGAGGACGGCAGAGCCGGGCCGCCTGCCTCTTGTTGAGGGGGGTGGATGAGGGCAAGCTACTCGTTATTACTTCCCCATTTTAAGACCCTCAGGATTACCGCACCACTCCAAGCCTGTGCTCCCTGCATCCTCAAACAAGGACGCCCACGGAGGCGGGGCCCACGGCAGCTAAATATAACCGCAGCTTCTCGGTGGCCCGCCCGCACGGGCGCCTGCACGCACATTAGGACAACTGCGGGAAGGAGGCTGGGAGCGCGAGCTTAGGGAAGCGGGATCTTCCGCTGGAGCCGGGCGCTCCTCACAGTCAAAGGCATTTCCTGGGCTGCCCCGTACGAAACTTACCTTTGGACTTGGTGGCGCCTGGGACCGAGTTACGTAACAGAAACGTGTCCGCTGTCACTTGGAATGTGCTGGGCTCAAGGGCAGGCCGACGCCTGGGGGGGACCGAGACACTGCCTGAGTGACTCACATCCCTCCCCTCCCCCACCCCGTATAATTAGCGTGGCAGGCGCCCGCCCCGCTGGCCTGAGACTCTGGCTGAAGCAGGCTATTATTAATCACGCCCCTTGCACTCCAGGTGGTAAGGCTATAAATTACAGGGTCCCCTGACTTACAATTCTTAAGCAGAAGGAAGGACCGCCGCCAGAGGGTCCTGATTAAAGAAAGAATACGGAATGTGGCCTTTCCAAACCCTTTTAAGGAGCCGGCTGCTGCACTCTGAGCGGCTCTGAGCAGCTGCTGGCACTGGGGTGACCGAGATAAACCAGGTAGACCTGTGGCCCAGATTGGAAAAGTCCCACTATTTCTGCCATCCAGTTGTCCTGCAGCTGAGCAGGCTGACAAGCTCACCGTGCTGCGGGTCTCCAAGCCCGGGTCCTCCCGGTCCCAGGTTGCAGGGAACTTGAGTGCCAGCCTGGTGGAGACAGGGCTGGGGGCTTGTTAGGCCAGCCTTGTTTTCAGGGTCTTCTCACCAGGCTGGTCTTACAAGGCTCATTGTTAAAGCCAAATCCTTTCTTTCTACATATATTTACGACCAAAGTGAGAAGGAAGAGGAAAGGGGTTTCAAAAACCTGAAGACCCCACGCAAGCTCACAAGCCGCCGTCCAAGATACAACTGGTCTCTACCCAAAAAAACCAAACCCATTGCCATCGAGTTGACTCCAACTCACATCTGACCCCCATTGGGTTTCTGAGGCTGTTAATCTTTATGGAAGTAGATTGCCCAGTCTTCCTTCCAGAGTGGTTGGTGGGTTTGAACCGCCAACCTTCTGGTTAGCAGTCAAATGCCTTAGGCACTGCGCCACCAATGCTCCAGTCTCTACACACCTGAAACAAAAGCAAAAGAAGGAAACTCAGGGATCAAAGAAGGAACAGGGCTACAGGGCTGACTGTCTCTATAAACCACAGCATCCCCCATCTCAAGGCTAGACCTACCACTGCGGAATGTTCTGATCCCAGTAGATGGCTCCTCACTGAAAGGGCAAAAAAAATGTGGAATGAACTTCAGCTTCTTAAAGGATCCAAACTTGCTGGAGTGATGGAGGCTGGAGGAGTCTAGAGACTACGGCCCTGAGTAGTCTTCAAACTCTGAATTGAGACCATCTTCTGAAGTCACCTTTAAACCAAGGAACAGTTTAACTCCAAAAGTAAAGACTGTCACCCTTGAGTAGTACATTACTTTTCAGAATCATCTCCATAAGACCAAATGGACGACAGCTATTGAAAGCATGGGCTAGACAGCAGGGGGAGGGCAAGGGATGTCAGTCAGTGGCCGTGAAACAACTAGAATGAAATCACAAGAGTGTTGACACAACGTGAAGAAATGCAACCCGTGTCAATGACCATTATGTCCAGAAACATTGCGTGGGAGCGGGTTTTGCTTTGTATATGTTTATCAAAAATAAAATAAAATAAATAATAATCAAAAGGCCTTGTGGTAGTTAAGGTTGTGTGTCAACCTGGCTGGGCCTGGCTCAGCGGCTGGGCAGCTGGATGTGGTATTCCCCATGATGAGACTGGTAACCAACTCCATGGTGGGATCCACTGGGAGCAGCTGCCGCAGGGGTGTGATCTGCTTCCCGCTTATGAGGAGAAGCTTGAAGAAAGGTCTTGGGCTTCTTGGCACATCTGGATCCTGCATTTGGCCGTCATCAGTGAGTGGCCTGCCATATTGTCTGCCGATCTTGACACTGCTTCTGGATTTGAACTAGTGGAGAAAGAGTGTGTGGTGTGGGAGGGACGGCTGGTGTCAGAACTGGAGGAGAGTACGGAGGGTGGAGGCATGTCTGCCCCCTGTCCCATGGGGTCAGCTTTGGGCTGATGCGGATCTTGACCTGAAGCCAGGAGAGGTCGGACGCGGCCATTTCTACAGGGAGGATTCCTCAGGCCCCAGGGTCCTGCCAGAGCTGCTGCCCAGGGCGGGGCCTGGCACACTGTCCCATCCGTGTGAATCTCTGTAAGTTTTGAAAATAGGGAAGAGCCGCTCAGCATTTCCTTCCTTTCTCTTCGTTGTCTTTATCACACTAGGAAACGATTTTCAAACAAGCCTCCCTCTGTACAGAGGACCTTAGAAACAAGTGTTCTTCCTTCATTCTGCCAAACACTCTTCAGGCCTTGGAAGACGTCCCCCACGACCTCTCCCCGGGCTAATTTTGTTCCGTTTCACTTAGGAAACGTGATTTGTTTCCTGTGTTTTAAAAGGAATCGAATACGGCTTGGGTTTCAGTAACTCACAGGGCAGTTAGCTCTGAGAACGTCCCCATTGGTGAAGGTCAGTGGCATCAGTGAGAGGCTGGGGCCACCCGCAGTGAAGGCCCTGATGCCATGGCCAAGAACTAGGGAGGGTGCCAAAGGGCCTGGAGCAAGTGGCGTGGTTGCTGGAAATGGCCTCACCCCAACTTAGCAGCCACAGGCGAACCAACTGGCCAGGAGCTTTAAACAAATTTTACACCTGCAAGACCCACTCTGCAGGTTTGTCATTTTAAAATCCCACATTTGCATTTTCTAGTTTATTTAGAAACAAGATGACTGGGTGAAGGGCTCAACACAGGAAGGTTCTGGAAGCGGGCAGTTCTCTGAAGTGAACTCTTAAAACAAATGACTACAGGCAAAACAAGAAAACAGCTTCAGAATTAGGAGCAGAGAACTGGAAAAACAAAAGCAAAACCTGATGCCCTCAGTCCAATTCAGAGCGACCCTAAAGGGCAGGGTGGACCTGCCCCACAGGGTTTCTAAGGCTGTAATCTTTACAGTAGCAGACAACCACATCTCTCTCCCATAGAGCAGCTGGTGGGATTGAACCACTAACCTTTTGGTTGGCGGCCTAGCATTTTAACCACAGCCACCAGGGCTCCTTAAGAACACAG
>NW_006926087.1:0-691 GCF_000298275.1 Orycteropus afer afer | reverse complement strand
GAACCGATCAGTCTCAGAGGAAGTGCAACTGGAATGCTCCTTACAAGGGCGGGTGGCGAGGTCTCAGCTCTGATGCGCCAATCAGAAAGACAAATAGCTGGAAAAGATCATCCCGTTTGGTAAAGTGGAGGGTGAGCGGAAACGTGACGCCCTCAGGGAGACTGGCTGACAAGCCAGTGGCAGCATGATCTCCAACATCCCGTGTGGCCGAGGAGGCGTCTGACCTGCTCTGACCTCACTCGTGAGGTAGGGGAGCAGCAGCAGCCCCAGGCCGACTCCTAGGAGGTGGCGGTCAGCCATGCTGCCACCCTCCCACTTTTTCACCAATGCTGACACCAGCGTCCCTCCCACAGCACTCCACCTCTGCTGGGCTCCACAGCTAGTTACAGTGGCCTCACAAAGCTTACAGACCATACTCACGATCAGGGGGGTCTATTAGAGAAGTATCAGGTTACAATTCAGGATCAGAAACAACGCATACAGTTCTTCCATGAAGACAGCCTCTTCGCTCTGGCCCTCCGCCCCTTGTCTGCGCCTCCTGGCCTCTGTCCTGCTCCAGCAAGAGCACCCAGAGGCACCCCACTCTGCCAGGAAGCCTTGGCCTGAAGGTGCTCAGCGGGGGCTCCAAGGGCCACAAACCTAGCTCTGCCAGGTGCCCGGAGGCGCCCCACTGCCCTAGCAAACCTGTGCC
>NW_006926086.1:7822-9750 GCF_000298275.1 Orycteropus afer afer | reverse complement strand
ACCCCTCCTTGGGTTTCTGAGGCAGTATCACTATGGAAGTAGATTGCCCAATCTTCCTTCTGAGGAGTAGCTGGTGGGTTTGAACCACCAGCCTTCTGGTTAGTAGTCAAATGCTTTAGGCACTGTGCCACCAGAGCTCCTTATAGAGAGAGAAAGAGAGAGAGAGAGAAATTTATTTTAGAAAAATGGTTCACAGTTATAGTGGCTGGCAAGTCCCGAGTTCTGATCTAATACCAAGCTGGAGGTTTTTCCTGACTCACACAGCTGAAGGAACTGACAACCTCGAGGTTGGCAGACAGTACATCAGCTGTTGCCTTTGGCAGATTACAAATCCAAGATCACCAGACAGAATGCTGCATTGTTCGCTCAAGGACAGTTGTAGGCAGCACAAGATCCAGATCCACAGAAGGTTCTCTAGAGAACCCAGCCTAACACATTTTGTACTGAGAGAGGAGTGCTGCTCTGACAGATACCGCAATTATGGAAACAAGAGTGGAGTGAGTCCTTGACCATAGACCCCAGCAGAGACAGACCAGCATGAGGGTTGGTAGCAGCAGAGCCAAGAGACAAGTAGGAAAGCTAGCAGCAGCAGAGCTGAGAGACTGGCATGAGACAGTGACAGCCTCACCAGTCCATGGGGGAGAAACCTGGATGCCATTAGGTAGGTGGCTTCCTGGCAGAGTGGGTTACTTTGACATTAATTGGCAGAAGTGGAGAGACCAAGAAAACTGGAAGCAGAGCTATCTCAGCCTCAAATGGTAGGTCCATGGCCTCTGGGGTGGAACCACCATATCGCCCTAGTTTTCAAAGAGTCAAAATTTGACCAACTTGGTTCTGGAGTATGGGGCTGCTTGTTCATGTGAGCCAGTGGGATGGGGCTACAACTGCTACCCAAGAGTGAGGGAGCAGGGCTGCCATGCCCAAGAGATAGAGGAATGGGGCCTTCCAGGCCAAGGGGGAAGGTCCCCACTCAGATGAACAAGGGGATTAGAGCCACTCAGTGAAGGAGATCTGTACAAGTGCCACACAATGAAGATCTGAACAGGTGCCAAGTTGACAAGGGGTGGAATTGTTCTAGTTATGGTTATTTGTCAACTTGGCTGGGCCTGGTTTTGAATGGCTGGGCAGCTGGTGGCAGTTATTGCCCATGATGAGACTGGCAATCAGCTCCATGGTGGAATTTGCTGTGAGCAGCTGAGTAGCTGCTTAGGGATCTGGTATGCTTCTCATATATGAGGAGAACCAAACAAGCAAACCAAACTCACTGCCATCAATTCCAACTCATATTGACCCCCATTGGGTTTCAAAGGTGGTAAATTTTTACGAAAGTAGATTGCCCAATCTTCCTTTCACAGAGTTGCTGGTGGATTTGAACTGCCAACATTCTAGTTAATAGTCAAATGCCTTAGGCACTACATCATCAGAACTCTTTATATAAAGAGAAGCTTTGAGAATGGTTTCTAGCTTTTTGACATGCTTAAACCCTGCATATAGCCCAGTTGTTGTTCAGCAGTCTACCATGCTCAGCCAATCTTGGGACTTTTTTCTGGACTTGAATTAGTGGTCTGCTGTGTTACTTGGTAATATTTTTCACTTGTTGACCTTGGGTTTGTCAGCCTCAGCATCCAGAAGCTGCCAGAGTGAAGAAAAGCCTCCAGCTTCAGTGGGCCAAGAACAAGAGGCAGAGCTGAAACCCAAGGTTGAGGGGCTTTCACCCAGCCCCTAGAGCCTGGCACTTTGAACTCAGACTTCTAGCCTCCAAAATTGTAAGAGAATAAACTTCTGTTTGTTAAAGCCATCCATTTGTGGTATTTTCTGTTAGAGCAGCACAAGGTAACCAAAACAGAAGGTCTCTAATTTTCTGGCACATTGGATCCTGCATTTGGCTGAGTCTTTATCTCCAGTTCCTGGACTTGAACAGTGGTATG
>NW_006926086.1:5635-7167 GCF_000298275.1 Orycteropus afer afer | reverse complement strand
AAAGGAATTTGACCTATATACATATACCAAGACATGCTGAACAGTAAGTGAGTGTGAAAGGGACAAAGAGTAGATAAATCCAGTGAATGGGAGTCCCAAAAGCATTGGAGGTTGTGGGTCACAATATTCTGTTGAGTTTTGAGAAACATCTAGAAGCACATTTTCATGTATACATTTTATGGATTTTCATGGATTGGAGGAATTCATCTGATAAATGATTTGCAGTGATATTTAATCTTCCCTTTCCACTTCAGTGGAATGTTAAATGAATGAAATCACCTTGGACTGGTGAGTTTAATGTTGAAATCTGTAAACATTCAAAAAAGAAGAAAAAAAAAGCCATGGCCTATTTTTTCAGAAACAGGAAAACATGTAGGCATATGGAAATCTGAAAATAATACCACATTACATTTGCTCTATATATAGTATCTAGTTTCTCGTTTCTGATTCTCCTCTATCCCTCTCTTTCTGTCTTTTTCTCTCTAATTTTCTTCTGAGTGTGTAAATGGATTGGCTGATGATAACCACTGGGTTTTACTGACTTGAGGATCTGGGACAAAAGGATAATGTACCAGATAATGAGAAGGGTGAGAGTGATATAATGAAACAGGAAGTGCAGGAACTACTGTAAATTCTTGGGATAGCAAAAATCTTGCTGCGTAACATTGCTTTACCAGATTTATCTTATAAATTTCTTCACTCACCCCAAAAGAGTAGGGCATGGCAGGCTTCTTGCTTTTGATGTTGTACATGGGCTACATTCACCTCTCTGAACAGGTTGAACACTTCATCTTTTCAGGAGAGACTTTTGCAGGAAATTTTAAGGATACGTCTAAGGATTCATCAAATGCTTTGCTTTATTCCAAACCACTTTAGTTTGGAGTCAAAGAAGGTACCAGCCCCTCTTCAGAATAGAAGAACCAGATTGGTTTGTCCTCTGGCAGCTGTTAAAACCTGTACAGTGACATATGAGGTGGTTCTAGAAAAAGCTCCCTCCCCACCTGCTCCATCCCAGGGAACTGCTGGGCTCACAGAAGGTCTCCAACTGAGTTTGTGCAGATTCTCAGCCCTGAAGAGGGACTGTGCCAGATGCTGTTTCCTTCTGTACAGGGATTTAGTCATTTAAGAAACAGCAGCCAAATTTAAAGGTAAAAAAGAAGCCATTTTCATATCCAATACTTAACATCTACTTTAATTTAAATTGATATCTATTTAAATTATTTAAAGAAAATAGCTCTTTGATCATGAGTGCTCATTTCCAAAGACTGAAGACAGCAGAACTCAGCCCCTCAAATCCTAATTAAAGGTGATAGCCTGAATTAGCATGTAATTACTTGCTTTATTAGTCACATTGCTAGTAAAAGTAGTTTCAGTGTCTTTTTTTTTTTTTTTTTCCACTTGAAAAGATTGCTCCCTCACAAGCAAAAAGCCCAAGCCTCCCTTCCCTGAAAAGAGTGGTAGATTGTATTGTAGTCTGGTGGATTTCTGAATGATATAGGAAGATAATTATTTAAAGCCACGAAGAAACCACT
>NW_006926086.1:3971-5155 GCF_000298275.1 Orycteropus afer afer | reverse complement strand
ATGCCTTAGGCACAATGCCACCAGAACTGGTGTTCCATGGTGACCTGAGGCTTTGGGATCTTACAGAAGTTTAGAGTACTCAAGGAACATAAAAGTTTTTGTTGTTGATGCTTATTTGTTGTGGTTGTTCCGTTTTATTAATGTGGCCTTGATTCCCACCCACCCTCTCCCCCAACATCAATGGTCCTTTGCTTTCACCAGCCAAACTTGTCTTCTTCTCTTTTGGTAACATGCTCTGCTCTCTGGCCACATGGGTTTCTTAACGTTAAATGAACCAATTCAGATCAACACCCTCTGCACAGAATGGTTGGCACAAAATAAGCCATCAAAGTAGGTCAAATTCTAGTTGTTCCTTGGTTATGTTTTAAATTGCAGTTGCTATGTAAGTGACTATTTCTCTCTAACTGGGCAGTGTTTTGGTTACCTAGTACCACTCTGACAGGAAAATACCACAAATGGGATGGCTTTAATAAACAGGAATTTATTCTCTTACCATTTTGTGGGTTAGAAGTCTGAGTTCCAGGTGTCAGCCTCCAGGGGCTGGGTGAAAACCCCTCAACCTGGGACTCCAGCTCTGCCTCTTGTTCCTGGCCCACTGAAGCTGGAGGCTTTCTTCATTCAGGCAGCTGCTGGCTGCTGAAGCTGACAAACCCAGGTGGACAAATTTAATGGCACAGTACCAATAATACTAAACCATTTGGCAGGCCATTGATTCAAGTCCTAAAAAAGTCCCAAGATTAACAGGTCAACATGGTAGGCTATTGAATAACAACTCAGCTACATGTAGGGTTCAAGTGTGCCATTCACTAGAGACCTTCCTCAAAGTTACTTCTTATATACATCCCTAAAGCAGCTACTCAGCTGCTCCAGTAGATTCCACCATGGAGATAATTACCAATCTCACCCTGGGGAATAACTACACCCAGCTGCCCAGCTACTCAACCAGGCCCAGCCAAGTTGACATACAACCTTAACTACTACAGACAGCTAAAAAAAAAATGAACCAAGAGTACCAGAAAGCTATGTTCCTTCTGCTTAGAAGAGTTGAAGATAAAATATAGTCTCCATGCAGAGACAGAATCATAATTGTGCCTACAAAATAGTTCCAAATATTCTAAAGGTTAGTTTGAGCTAGTAAAATTTTGTCACTTGCAACCAAGGACTAGTGGTCAAAACAATAGCTA
>NW_006926086.1:1639-3031 GCF_000298275.1 Orycteropus afer afer | reverse complement strand
TACTTCCATAGTGATACCACCTTGGAAACCCAAGGAGGGGTCGCTATGAGTCAGGTCCAACTCAAGGGCACATAAAAACAACAACAACAACAATCTCAACTTATTATCCATCCCCTTACTGATAGATGTCTGAGAGATTTCCATTTTTTATTATTATGAACAACATAGTTATGAATATTGTCTTATATGTCTCCTTCAGGGACAGATTAATAAGCTCTGGTGGTATAGTGTTTAAAGCATTTGGGTGTTAAACAGAAGGTTGATGGTTTGACACCACCAGCTGCTCAGAGGAAGAAAGATTGGGCAGTCTGCTTCCCTAAAGACTTACTGTCTTGAAAACCCAATGGAATTTCTCTGTGAGTTAGTATTGACTAATTGGCAGTTAGCTTGTTTGAGTTTTCAGGAACAGATTACCCAATAAGCAAGGTAAGCACATGCTTGGGACATCAACACAAAAGAGGCATCAATTATCCAAAGCAAAGACACCTAGATGACAAGCAGGCAGGACACAAGGAAAAGTGGGTGATTCAGTTAGGGTACTAAATGAGATTGATATTATTTTATAACTTTTTTATGCAACAACAATTATATTTTCCTTTCCATTTCAGACCAATCAGATATAACCTTACATTCAGTTCCCTTTCTTTGACCACATAAGACATTCCAGTGGCGTTATAATAACATGACTCACAATGTATATGGTCTTGTGCAAAGTGAACCAAAACATATCTTCAAATTGAGCATACCTTGTATTTCTAACATGTTCTTTGTGATTGCCCTAACTCCCATCAAGTATCAGCAGTAGACCAATTTACTGTGAAGACATAGTATCAAAAGACAGAGAGCAAGCATGTAAGTTTTTAAGTATTTGAAGACAACAAAAACACTCATGGAGACTGGCAAAGGGCCTGCCAATATACATAATATGACAAATTAATGAAATTATTTCCTACTACCTTTCAAGCATTATTTATTTTTACTATCTCAGAACTGAAGAATAATATTACATGTTCCAAAATATTTTTTTTACTTACTAATTTCAAAATATAAATTTTTGCGTTATCATCCAAATTCACATATAAATTTTATTTTATAAATGTTACTTGTTTCATAAATTTCATTTATTTTAAATTATTCAAATTATTTGCCACAGTAGAAGTAAATTTAAATAAATTTTATATCCATGTAAAATGAAATAGCAACAACTAAATGGAAGGCAAAAACAAAAATTAGCAAATAAATAAATAAAATAAGAATTTGAGAATTCCTAAAGACAATTCCCCACCAATTGTCTGGCAGTTTGTTCTGCTATGGTGGCTTGCATGTTGATGTCTAGGCTGGAGGCTATGCTACCGATATTTCAAATACCAGCAGGAATAACCATGATGGACA
>NW_006926086.1:0-614 GCF_000298275.1 Orycteropus afer afer | reverse complement strand
GAAAGTTGGAAACAAAGAAGAATCACTGGTAGTTGGAAAATATGGACTTGGTGACAGAAATGACTCCTGAGATCACATGATAGAAGTTTGCAAGACCAATGACTTATTCATTACAAATACCTTTCTTTTTTTTTTAACAACATAAATGGTGTCTATACACATGGACCTCACCAGATGGAGTACACAGGATCAGATTGACTATATCTGTGCAAAGAGATGATGGAGAGGCTCAATGTTTCCAGCCAAAAAAATTCCAGGAGCTGACTGTGGAACAGACCATCAATTTCTCTAAGCTGAAGTTCAAGTTGAAGCTGAAGCAAATTAAAACAAGTCCATGAGAGCTAAAATATGACTGTGAATATATCCCTCCTGAATTTAAAGAACATCTGAAGAGTAGATTTGACACATTGAGCACCAATGACTGAAAACCAGATGACCTGTGGATGAATCAAGAACATCATAACTAAAGAAAGCAAAAAGTAGTTAAAAAGACAGGAAAAGAAGAAAGAACCAAAATGGATGTCAGAAGAGACTCTGAAACTTGCTTTTGAATGGGCAGTAGCTAAAACAAATGGAAGAAATGACAAGATAAAAGAGCTCAATAGGAGGGAGGC
>NW_006926085.1:6325-9338 GCF_000298275.1 Orycteropus afer afer | reverse complement strand
TTGTAAATTTTGGTCAATGACATGAGACAAAGTATATGTGAACTGCTGTATGAAAAGTGAATTTACTCTGTAAATCTTCACCCAAATCAAAATAAAATAATAAAAAAAAAAAAAAGGATATTACATGGTTTAAAATCAGGAACAGAATGTGTCAAGATTGTACCCTTTCACCACATGTATTCAATCTATACGCTGAGCAAATAATCTAAGAAGCTGAACTATATGGAGAACGCAGAATCAGGATTGCAGAAAGAGTCATTAATAGTCTGCAATATGCAGATAACACAACCTTTCTTGCAGAAAGTGAAGATGACTTGAGGCACTTTCTGAGTATGGTAATTAAGTTTGTGTGTCAACTTGGCTGGGCCTGGTTGAGTGGCTGGGCAGCTGAATGTAATTATTCCCCCATAGTGAGATTGGTAATTAACTCCCTGGTGGATTCTACTCCAGTAGCTGCTTTAGGCATGTGGTCTGTTTCCAGTATATAAGAAGAAGCTTTGAGAATGGTCTCTAGCTTATGGCATACTTGAACCGTGCATGTAGCCATGTCATTGTTCAGCAGTCTGCCATGCTCTGCCAACCTTGGCACTTTCAATGGACTTGAATGAATGGCCTGTCATGTTGTTTGGTAACATTGGGACTGTGCCTTTTTACTTGTCGAGCTTGCGTTTGTCAGCCTCAGCAGCCAGCAGCTGTCTGAGTGAAGAAAAGCCTCTAGCTTCAGGGGGCCATGAGCAGGAAGCAGAGCTGAAGCCCAAAGTTGAAGGGCTTTCACCAAGCCTCTAGAGCCCGGTCCTTTGAACTCAGACTTAAATCCTCCAAACTGTAAAAGTATAAACTCCTGTCTGTTAAAGCCATCACATTTGTGGTATATTCTTGTCAGAGCAGCACTAGGTAACCAAAACACTGATGAAGATCAAATACTGCAGTCCTCAGTATGTATTACTCCTCAACATAAAGAAAACAAAAATCCTCACAACTAAACTAATATGCAATATCATGATAAATGGAGAAAAGATTGAAGTTGTCAGAGATTCATTTTACTTGGATCCACAATCAACAACCATGGAAGCAGTAGACTAGAAATCATATGTCATATTTATACTGGGCAAATCTGCTGCAGGGTTCAAGAGCAAAGATGTCACAGGTGTTTCTAACCCAAGTCATGGTATTTCAGTCTCTTCATATGCATGTGAAAACTGGACAATGAATAAGAACGACTGGAGGAGAATTGATGCCTTCAAGTTGTGGTGTTGGCGAAGAAAATGAAAATGCCATGGACTGCCAGAAGAATGAACAAATCTTTCTGGAAAAATGCCCCCGGAACGCTCCTTAGAAATGAGAATGGTCAGATTTCATCTCATACTTTAGTCATGTTGTGAGAAGAGACCAGTGCTCATTTGGTAAAGCAGAGGGTCAATGGAAAAGGGGAAGACCCTCAATAAAATGGATTCACATAGTGGCTCCATGGCCAGGCTCAAGCATAGCAAGAATTGTGAGGATGGTGGTGCGGGAACAGGCAGTGTTTCACTCTGTTGTGCACAGGGTCGCTAAGAGTTGGAGTTGACTCGAGCACCTAACAACAACAAGGTTTTAGAACTGAATGCTTAATCCATTTATTTCAGTGTTTGTTTATACTTCTTGTAAATAACTCTTTAGCTGCATTCTAGAAGTTATGACATGTTATGCTTTTATTCTTGTTGACTCGCAAGTACTCTACCTTTTAACTGTCATTTCTGGCTTTTCTCCCAAACACATGGAATTTGTGTTTCCCATGCCATTGAAATTAGGTGTGGATATGTGACTTACTTCAGCCAATGAAATGTGTACGGAGGGAAATATGTTACTTTCAGATGGATGCTGTGAGAACAAATAAATGCCTCACCCTGCTTCTACTTCACTCTGCCACAGAAATGATTACTGTTCCAGAGATGCCTCCTCAGCCTGGTATTTGTAAGAGTATTTCAGAGCAGAAACCTCAGTTCAGCCTCAATTGGCATGTTGGGTAAGTAAGAAATATGTTTTTTCAATTTTTTGTTTTGTTTTTAAATGTATATTATAAACACAGTATGTATTTGTGTTAAGCTACTGGAATTTTGAGGTTACTTGTTACTGCATAAAAACCTGTCCTCTTCTGTTAGTCTACCACTCACCTGTCACTTCGTCATACTGTTAAGGCTTGCATGTCACTATTATGCTGGAAACTATGTAACCTCCAGTTCCAATACCAGCAGTGTCCCATGGTAGACAGGATTCCATGGAGCTTCCAGACTAAGACAGACTAGGAAGAAAGATTTGTCAATCTACTTCAGAAAACCAGCCAATAAAAACCTTATGAATCACTATAGAACAGTGTCTAACTTGCTTTGGACATGCACCAGAAAGGATTAATCACTAAAGGAGACATCATGTTTGAAGTGGAACACCAAAAAACTCAAAAGAGATCCTTGGTGAGATGGATTGGTACAAAATGCACGACAATGTACTCAAACATTCCAGCAATTTTTAAGATGACACAGGACAGAGTAATGTTTAATTGTTACCATGAGTTGGAATTCACTTGAGAGTAGCTATCTATCTACTCATTTAGTCACAAGGAATACTGCAAATAAGGAAGCAAAATCATTATTAGTTGTTATGAATAGAATTACATAGCTAGAAAAATCTAAAAACTTCAAAACAGCAACAAAAAATTACAACGATACAGAATTTGGTGATGCATTTAGATATTAAATAAATTCATAAAGAAATCTGGCTATGTTTTATTCTTTAAACAATTAGTGAAAAGTAAAAAAGAAATATCTCTTTAACAATAGCAATAAATATATTATCAAGAAAAATAAACAGTAAGAAAATTATGCAAATTATTGAGGACATAAGGCATGATATGAACAAATTCACACCCTAGACAAGGAGGCTTACTATTAGAAATTCAGAAATTAGTATATAAATGTGATGCTGTCTTAAGCAGAATTTCATATTTTTTATGAGTCAACATATTTTTTTAAAAAAA
>NW_006926085.1:0-5755 GCF_000298275.1 Orycteropus afer afer | reverse complement strand
TCTGTTCTTGTCCTGGCTCTCACTTCTTTAGGATATATACCTAGTAATGAGATTGCTAGGTCAAATGGTATTTCTAATTCCAGCTTTTTAAGGAATCACCATACTGCTTTCCACAGTGGTTGTATTATTTGGCAGTCCCACCAGCAGTGTATGAGAGTCCCAATCTCTCCACATCCTCACCAGGATTTGTTATTTTCTGTCTTGCTGAACTTTGCCATTAGTCCTGGCATGAGATGGTATAGCATTGCTGTTTTGATTGTATCTCTCTGATGGCTAATGACTGTGAGCATTTCTTCATGTATTTGCTGGCCGCCTAAATATCCTCTTTGGTAAAGTATCTATTCATGTCTTCTGCTCATTTTTTAACTGGATTGTTAATCTTTTTGTTGTTGAGATGTTGGAATTTTCTATAAATTTTAGAAATACGTCCCTGGTCAGATATGTCATTGCCAAATATGTGTTACCCATCTGTAGGTTTTCTTTTCTACTCTTTTGAAGAAGTTTTTTAAAGCACACAAAAATTGAATTTATAAAAGGTCTCATTCATCTAGTTTATCTTCTGCTGTTTGTGCATTTTGGGTTATGTTTGACAGTCTGTTTATGTTATAAATTACTCACTGCCATCAAGTTAGATCCAACTCACAGAGACCACTCCTTGAATTTCTAAGGCAGTATCACTATGGAAGTAGATTGCCCAATCTTCCTTCCAAGGAGTGGATGGTGGGTTTGAACCAGCAGCCTTCTGGTTAGCAGTCAAGTGCCTTAGGCACTATGCCACCAGAGCTCCTATCCATAAATTATGGCCCTTAAACTTACCCTTATTTTTTCTTTGAGGAACTTTATAGTTTTAGGTTTCACATTTAAGTCTTTGATCTATCTGCAGTTCGTTTTTGTGTATGGTGTGAGGTATGGATCTTGTTTCATTTTTCTGAAAATGGATATCCAGTTTTGCCAGCACCATTTGTTAAAGAGACCATCTCTTCCCCATTTAATGGATGTCAGCCCTTTGCAGAGATCAGTTGGCCTTAGGTTGATAGATCTATTTCTGAGTTCTCAATTCTGTTCCACTGGTCTATGTGTTTGTCGTACCAATACCAGGCTGTTTTGATGACTGTAGCTGTATAGGAGGTTTTGAGATGTAGGAGTGTGAGCCCTCCTACTTTGTTATTCTTCAATATTGCTTTGCTTATTCAAGGTCTCTTTCCTTTCTCTTTCCCTTTCAATATTGTTAAAGAATGCTGATGGGATCTTTATTGGGATTGCATTGAATGTATAGATTGCTTTGGATAATATCAACATTTTCACAATGTTCAATCTTCCTATCCACAAGCATGGTATATTCTTCCATTTATATAGATCTCTTGTGGTTTCTTAGAGCAGTGATTTGTAGTTTTCTTTGTACAGGTCTTTTGTGTCCCTAGTGAGATTCATTCCCAAGTATTTCACTTTTTGATAGCTATTATAAATCGAATCAATTTCCTTATTTCCTTTTCTGCAATCTCTTTGCTGGTGTAGAGGAATCCAACTGATTTTTAGATGTTGATCTTATATCTCACCACTATGCTAAATCTCTTAGTTCCAGTAGTCTTTTTGCTGAGTCTCTTGCATTTTCTATATATGAGATCATATCACCAGCAAATAGGTATGGTTTTACTTCTTCTTTACCAATTTGGATGCCTTTGATTTCCCTTTCTTGCATTATTGCCCTGGCTAGAACTTCCAATACAATGTTGAATAGAAGTGGTGATAGAGGGCCTCCTTGTCTGATTCCTGTTCACAAATAGTATGGTTTCAGTCTCTCTCCATTGAGAATAATGTTGGCTGTTGGTTTTTCACATATGCCCTTTATTATATGGAGGAATTTCATTCTATTCCTATCTTGCTGATAATTTTTATCAGGAATGAGTATTGGATTTTATCAAATGCCTTTTTGCATCAATTCATATGATCACGTGGGTCTTTTCCTTTGTTTTATTTATGTGATGGATGATGTTGATTGTTTTACTAATGTTGAACCATCATTGCATACCTATTATGAACCCCACCTGGTCATAATGTATTATTTTTTGGATATGTTGTTGGAGTCTATTGGCTAGGATTTTGTTGAAGATTTTTGTATCTATATTCATGAGGGATATTGGTCTGTAGTTTTCCTTTAGAGTGATGTCTTTGCCTGGTTTTGGTATCAAGGTTATGCTTGCTTCATAAAATGAATTTGGGAGAGTTCCATCCTTTTCTATGTTTTGGAATAGTTTGAGTAGGATTGGTGTCAGTTCTCTGAACATTCGGTAAAATTCACCAGTGAAACCATTTGAGCCACAGCTTTTTTTTTGTTGGTAAATTTTTAAAAGTTTCTTCTTTTGTTATGGCCCTGCTTAAATTTTCCATTTCAGC
Organism: Orycteropus afer afer; assembly: GCF_000298275.1. Classification (NCBI taxonomy): domain Eukaryota; kingdom Metazoa; phylum Chordata; class Mammalia; order Tubulidentata; family Orycteropodidae; genus Orycteropus; species Orycteropus afer. The sequence goes on along the minus strand of NW_006926085.1, from coordinate 3,361 downwards.
CTCTGTTAGGTTAGGTAAGTAGTATGTTTCTAGAAATCTGTCCATTATAGATTTTAAAATTTGTTGGAGTATAGTTCTTGGTAGCATCCTGATATTATCCTTTTTATTTCTGTTGGTTCTGTTGTGGTATCAGCCAATTCATTTCTTGTTCATATTTTTTTTTTATTCTCTCCCTCTTTTCCTTTGTTAAATTTGCCAGTTGTTTGTCAATTTAATTAATCTTTTCAAAGAATCAACTTCTAGTCTTGTTGATTGTTTCTATTGTCTATCTATTTGATATTTCACTGATTTCTGCTCAAATCTTTGTTATTTATTTTCTTCTGATGACTGTAGGATTTTTTTTGGCGCTCTTTTTCTAATTGCTGAAGATTTTGGGTTAAGGTGTTGATTTTGCCTCTTTCTTATATTTTGATGTATGCATTTATTGCTATAAATTGCCCTCTGATCAGTGCTTTTGCTGTGTCCCAAAGATTTCGGTATGCTGTGTTTTCATTCTCGTTGGGTTCAAGGAATTTTTTAACTTCATTTTTTTATTTCTTCTAGTCATTTTCAAGGAGGATGTTATTCAATTTCTATGTGTTTGCTCTTTTTCTGTTGATCTTCATATTATTTTCTAATTTGATAGCATTGTGATCTGAGAAGACGCTTTGCAGTATTTCAATATTTTCAAATTTATTAAGGCTTGCTTTGTGGCCTAACATATGGTCTGTCCTGAAGAATGTTCCATGTGCACTGACTGGAAAAGAATGTATATTGTGCTGTTGTTGACTGAAGTGCTCTGTAGATATCTGTAAATTCAAGTTGGTGGATTGCATTGTTTAGTTTGTCTGTGTCTTCTCTGAGTTTCTTTCCAGTTGTTTTATCTGTGATTAAAAGGTGTTTATTAAAGTCTCATACTATGACTGTAGAGTCTTCTATTTGTCTTTTCAGTTCTTTTAGTCTGGTTTATATATTTTGGAGCTCTTTCATTGGGTACATAGATATTTATTATTATTATGTCCTCTTGTTCAATCAATCATTTATTCATTATATAATATCCTTTCTTGTCTCTTATGGTGGTTTTTGTCTTAAAGTCAATTTTATCAGAAATGAATATTGCCACTCCTTTTCTTTTATGGTTGCCATTTGATTCAAACATCTTTTTCCAACCTCTGATTTTTAGTCTATTTTTGTCTTTCTCTCTAAGATGTGTTTCTTGTAGACCACATATTGATGGGTTATGTTTTCTCATCCAGTCTACAACTTTCCATCTCTTGAGTGGTGCATTTAATCCATTAACATTCAGTATAATTATAAACAAGTATGAATTTGTTGCTGTCATTTTGTTATGTGTTTTTTCTTGTGTGTGTGTGTGGTGTTGCTGATATCTTGGTTCCATATAATTTTCTGCGCTGAGCTCATTTAATGAATCATGTTATCACTTCCTTTGTTGCTATTGTTTTATTATTTGCTAAATATTTGTTCTGGTCCTCTCTTTTGTTTTGATGTGAAGGTTTATCATTTTTCTTTGAGGTTACCCTGTGATTTATAATTTTCTTCCCATGTTTAGAACATCTGTTCTGTCTTGCAGTTGTCTTGACTTTCTTACTATTTAGCAATGCTGTCACTACACAATTTTTCCCTCTTTTTGGCTTGTAGTTGTCCTCATTTGTCAATTGATGTCTCCTGTTCCCTGTTTAAAATTTTGTAAGCTTATTTACTTTGGATACTTCCATAACTAGCTTGGTTTGTGGGTTATGTCATCATGTGTGTTAATGGTTGATTATTATTTGCTTTTGTTGCTTCTCTGCCCAAAGAACTCCCTTTAGTTTCTCTTATACGGTTGGTCTGGCTTTAACAAATCCCCTTAATTTCTTCTTATCAGGAAATGTCCTAATATCACCATTATATTTGAAGGACAATTTTGCTGGATATATAACTCTTGGTTGGATTTTTTTTTTCTTTCAGGATTTTATGTATACCATCCCAATGGTTTCTGCCAAGAAATCCAAGCTTAGTCTTATTGGTTGCCCCTTGTAAGTAACTTTTTTGCTTTTCTTGTGCTGCTTTCAAGATTCTTTCTTTGTCTTTAGTTTTGGGGAGTCTGATGATGATGTGTTTTGGTGATTTTCTTTTGGGATCTATCCTGTTTGGGGTTCATTGGACTTCTTGAATGGATATATTCTCCTCTTTCATCATACCTGGAAAATTCTCTTCCAACAAATCTTGGACAATTTTCTCTGTGTTTTTATTTGTCTCATCCTGTTCTGGAATTCTAATTACATGTAGCTTATTTCTTTTGATGGTATCCCACATGAACCTTAGGCTTTCTTCATTTTGTTTTTATCTTTTTTCTGATTGACCCCTTTCCAAAGAAATATTGAGGTGTTTGTCTTCAATCTCACTACTTATGTCTTCCATTGATTCAATTCTACACCTTTGCCCTTTCAATATGTTATCTATGTCTGAAAATTTAGTATTAATCTTCTGGATTTCTATCGGCAGATTTTGTATCGTTTCTAATTTTTCATTTATTTTGTCATTTTGTTCTTGTATTGTCTTTCAAAATTGTTCTAGGGTTTTCTCTGTGTTTTCCTGAATTTTGTCAGTGTTTTCCTTCATCTGTCTCTCAATCCTTTGAAGGCACATAAATAATAATTATTTTTAATTCCTTATCGGGGAGTTCCAATGCTGTTTCTTCCTCAGGGATCTGTTCTGGGTATGTATCCTGCTCCCTTGTTTCTCCTGCTTTATCTTGCTTCTTTGTGCAAACTATGATGCTTTGTTTTCTCTGAGACATTGTGACATTTTTATGTTTATATTTATTTGGTGATTGTATGTTGGAGTGATTTGCCCAAGATTGTCATTTGTTTTGTTTTGTTTGGATGTTATGTAAGTAAGCAGACTACTGTGTTCCTGTCTGTTCTAGTTGGAAGCACTTATACACTCACCACCTGTCTCCTTTCCCATTGTCAGTCTCCTGTATATCCCTGCAGTCCTTGACAAGCGGAGCCTATTCTTAGGTTCCTGGAATGCAAATGAGAATACTGTCACTTTATTTATTTATTTTCAGTATTTCTTTTTATTATTATTATTTATTTATTGTGATTTGGGTGAAGATTTACAGAGCAAATTCACTTTCCATACAGGAGTTCACATATAATTTGTCTCATGTCATTGATCACAGTTTACCACAATGCAACAGCTCCCCTCCATCTTCCTCCCCATAGTACCACTTCCCAGTGCCCATCCCTCCATACTCTCCTGCCCCCTGAGCTGTCTCCCTGTGCATAAGCAGCCCTTCCTTCTCCCATGATTATTCTCTCTAGGGCATGTGTCTACTTGAGGTAAATGTTTAACTCACATGCCTGTACTTTGTTTG